>NC_056741.1:1913919185-1914069185 GCF_019279795.1 Protopterus annectens | reverse complement strand
AAAACTGGGCACAATGGTGTGTAGGACATTACAACACATGCATCTGTTAGCAGCAAACTGAAAAACATTCTTGAACAATATAAACACTCGGGCCAAAATAATACCAAAAAGATTAAATAAAAAAAACAAAAATAATATTTAATGAAATAATATTCAATAAGTGCTTTTGTCTTCCTCAAGACTTCTTCAGACTGAATGAAATTAATAAAAAACTTTTATATAATTAAACAAGAGCTAGACTGGACAGAATACTGTTGCCATATAAAGTTAGATGCCTGTAGCCCTCCAGGGCTACATGACAAAGATAATTTTATGATTTATTTAAAAAGAAAAAGACTTCAGCATTAATTAGCCAATCAATGAATTAGGAATTTAATGGGTGTGAGATGTTTTAGGTCAAGTAATGTTCAACTATATAAAGGTTTGTTTTTTATTAATTTCAGTCTGAAAAAAGTCTTGTGGAAGACAAAAACACTTACTGAATGTATTTCATTAAAACTTATTTTTGTTTCTTGTGGTCATTTTTTGGTATTTAACTGAAAAATATTATTGTGGCAATTGTACACATGTATTCATTCATCTGATCATAATCACACCTTTGGGGTGCACAGAGTAGCTGTAATTGATGGTCAAGGAGGCAGTGAACAAACTGAGTAATCTGATCACACAAGAACAGAGGTCAAACATTCCTTCATCTGGCCTGGCTAATTGTGTGTGTTTCAGTAAAACAAGCTGAAATATGTAACTGTAACTATTATTACCATCATCATCATCATCATTGTCACTATTTTTCTTTGACTCCAATTGGATACATGGAGTGTATACAGTCAACAAAGTGGCTATTTTCAGTTGGTACTGAGGCAGCCTGGACGGAAGCGACTGATCTTAGTTGTCAAAACAGTTAAAACAGTCACTGAACAGCTATAATATAGCCCTAATCCATTAAAGTTAGCTCCACCCATTTCAGCTGCTTACCTGACAAACTCACCCCTTGCTTAATTAGCCGCCAAGATTCACATTCAATTCTTGTCACTGCACATTTTACAATACTACTCTCCTCTTCTGCTTCTTGACTTGTACTTCCCAGTCTTTTTAACCAGACACGTGCACTGCATAACTGTACTACTCAATCATTCCCAGAGTTGCCTTCGTCTAATATGTGATGTGCTCATTTTATCCCCTTCTGTCCACTGCCTCAATACCCATACTTACAGTGCCTAAAATGCTATGTATTTTACTGAAATTGTCAATACATTGACATAAAATCCAAAAGGAAAACATTTTGCTCATGCTATTATATCCAGGAAGTTGTCTACATTCACTATAGGTTAACAGTCAAACTGACTGATTTTTGTTCATCTCCTGAAGTCCTGCCAAACCTTGATATCAACCATTTTCTTCAGTCACTAAAGGAACTGACCATTCACTGTGGGAATAATCAACGATGCACGTCTTTCTCATATTGTCTACTTCCTATTTTCTTTTAAATGAAGCATTGTATCTGATCTGATGCTATTAGTACCATCTGTTGGGTGTGTAAAGGAGCTTCCCTTACATTTTCAAAATTACTTTCCTACGTGCATGTATATTTTATGCAATTTACTTTGGAAGGCTATCTTGCTGAACCACATATCCCCTCTTTTTGGTTCTATTACTCTGTTGTGCAACTGTATCTACAAATATAAACAATATACCATGGGAATGGAATTGTGTATGCCCTTATATGCACCAAGACATTTTTCAAACCATACCTGTTGCAGTTCATATGGGTCTTACCTGTGAGTTAGTAACTTCTAGTAGAAGACAGGTACTTGGCTCAACATATTCATCTTTTGAAGTTGAGTGCTCATCCTATTTTATCTAACAGGCCTCTGCTTCTTTGGTAGGTTAGTCACTATTTTCTAATATTTTTGAACTTACCCCATGAGGGTCTATATGAAGTATCTGGCTAGCATTATATTTTCTTGGTGGCATAAGGAACACAGTTAGTCAATCTAGTCTGCCCTTCAAAATGTAGTTAATAGTCTTCCCCCCTGTCTATCCCAACCCCCTCCCCATTTCCCACCCTCATGAATGCTCTCATCAGTTCTTTATCCATCCTTTGTTAGCAGACAGTGTATTCCAAGGGTCCACAATGCTCTTCCTGAAGTACTTCCACTGATTCAGTAAGCAGCTGACCCCTTGCTATACACTGCATATACCCTTTCCTCCTCTTTCTGTCCCATTTTGGTCAGGATAACCTTTCACAATTCTCTGGCATAATTTTGTCAGCCGATATCATATCATTCACATCTCTTCTAGTAAATAGCGAAAAAAAAAACAACACTAAAGCACCTGCAGTCCCTGGTCATATCCCTTTCCTTCAAACCCTACACCTTTCTGGTGGCTCTCCCTGGACTCCTTACAGCAGTCTAGTGTCATCCTTTTTGTATGGCCTCCAGAATTGCACACCGTACTCATGTGGTTTGACTAGGGCTCAAAAGAATAGGAGCACCATCCCTTGCTTTTGGAGGGTTTCTCCCTGTGGAGTCACCGCAGCATTCTATTCACAGCTGCCAGTGCAACCAGTCACTCACGGCTTGCATAGGTCTTATCTAAATGTATTCAACATTCTCATAGCCTTTCCCTACTCAGTTGCTACTAGTTTCATATCCCAACAATTAACCTAAAAAGCCAACTCCCCTCAAACTTGGTCAGCATTTCTAACCGCCTCATTCGCTCTCATCCTCTACTGCTTCACTTATCTGCGTCACCAGCACAGAAGATAATCCTGTTCACTATTTGCTCAGCTAAATCTGCAACTAACATGTTGAACAATGCTGCAGCAAGGCTAAGTCATGCAGTACTAGTCACTTTTCTTATTTCCAACATTAGCACTATCACCATAAAGCAATCCATCCAACAAACAAATCATAGTGCAATCCAGTTTCTCATTCTCAGTCTTATCCTAAACACTGTAGTTTTCCTAGAAGCAGTCTGTGTGGGACCAAATTAGAGAGTCTGGTTAAGTCTAGGCACAGCATATCTTCCAGTACTCATTTGTCAAGTTCTCCTGTACCCTAAACATGTAACTGGATCAGGTTCAAGTAACAGCTCCTTTTAGAGACAGATTCATGTTGGTTGCTGTCCTGGAGATAGCTGCCTTGTAATGAAGCAACATGCCTTTATCTCAGGATTTTCTCCATAATTATTTCCCCCTGCCATTAATGTTAAGATAACAGCAAGTAGTTCTTGGCATTTTCCTGACCCCCATCCTCTCCTTATACAATGGTACCACACAAACCACACAAAGACTTCAGGTACCTCTGCACACTAAACAGTGATCTGTTGAATATATTCATCAGGGAACCTGTCACCACACTTTCCAGTCCAGATTCCTGACACTGCTGACATGCAGATCACTTGGCCCCTGTACTTTAATCACTTCTCAGGGAAGACCTTTTCCTCAACAACATCTCCCTTTCTATCATGGCATCTGCTCAACTCTTTCTCAAGACAAACCTATCTTCCTCTCATTAAAGGACCTTGGCCTGCAGGGAATATTGTTGTAAGCCTGCAGACCAAAAGGTTGCAGGCAGCATTACCGCATCACACTACAGCCATAGTCTATTCGCAGCTGCAGCCAGACTGTTCTGAAATAATGCTGCCTGCAACCTTTTGGTCCATGGGCTTACAGCAGTATTCCACCCTGAAGAATGAATGCTTCTGCTTTTCTCCGTATTCCATGAACTCTTCCATGTTTTTGTTTTGTCTATCCAGGTCTGTCCCTTCTATTGTCCTGTTTGCTATGCAACTGAAGAAAATGTATATTCTATCAATTCCCCTTCAACACCTCTACTTGCCTTATTGCACTGCTTTCTCCCACTCCCCTGCCCTTCCCCTTCATGTACACCCTGTCTTTGCTCTACTCTCATCTGCAGCCACAGTAGCCCTCTCCACTTGTTCCTTTTCTTTTGTGTCTCTTCCTCAAACTCGTCTATAAAGGAGTACTCCATTTCTGACCCATTCCTATAGCTTGCTTACTTCTTCAACCTGCCTCCAAAACCCTCTCACTCTACCAAGCACCACACAGCATAATCTACTCCTCATAAAACTCCATACCATCTCTACTGTCTTTTTCTTCATACCAAACCACAACCACTTTAATTCACACAACAGTGTTAGCACCGTCTGCCAACACTGCTTCACCAGAACATCCCTAAAAGCCACACTCAAAAAAAAAAAAAAAAAAAATGGTTAGAATCATATCCAGAATTCTACCCTCTGTTGTAAATCTCACTCCAGACGGCCAAATATTTTATTGTAAAAGATCTCAATCACCATTCCCTCTTCTACCTTTGGAACTTGGAATTCCCTGGTCTGCACTGTTCATATTTAAATTCTCCAAGGGCATTATCCTGTTCATCCTCCCCCATGCCTTTTTTCTCACCCCAGTCCATTTTTCTTCTCTTTATTTCCTAGCATTTTATCCCTTCCTCTATCTTAACCAGTTGGATTCTTGCTCCAAGTTTTGACCCTGTCTGCTCCCTTGAACCTTTATAGGGTTGTGCCCCTCTTGTTCTCCATTTAATGTCCTGCTATATACAGACTGTGCTGCCTCCATCCCTCCCTCTCAGTCATTTCTGAACAATATGTACCCAGGCACCTTCATGTCCCACCTATATTGACACAGGCCTATATTGCTGAGAAACCTGCAATGCCCTCCAGCCCCCTCCTGTATCACTGCTTGCAAGCATTACCCATCGATTGGTCAAGTGAAAGTGAAAAAATGTTTAAACTGATCAAGTTCAGTTTTCCAAAGACAAACTCTCTGGCCAGTTCTACTACTCTTAATCAATGCCACTGTGGTTTATTTTTGCCCATAGGAAATTATTTTGGCCTCGATGGCTTTTCTCTGTATGTGCGACTATGTAGTTGGTATACATAATTAATTGGGATATGGGGGTTGCAGAGGGGCTTGCTTACTGAATATTTTTTTTTTAAGTTGGCACTTCGACCATGTGTTTTGGCTAGTTAAAGCTTCAGTAAACTTAGATTTGATGAAACACATAGGAAGTACTTTCTGTATAACATTTTCCTAACTAGACTCCTTGAAATGCAAACCAATACTATTCAGCAATTCTCCAAGTCATTCTTGGTTGCTCCTCTTTTACATAATAGATTTTCATCCCTTGTGTCTACTCCCTTTGTATCTAGCCTCTGCTCATGTGTCAACATCTCCCCATCATCTTAGTTTAAAAGCTGTACTCATTGGGATGTACCTTACCAAGCCAGCTTTATGCAGCACTGTCCATTCTGGGTTAAAATGATGCCAGACCCTTGGTATTGAACTGTCTGTCCGGTCACCCCATCATCCCACCAGTCCCAAATCCTTCTGCCTTGGCTACTATTGCTGCAAGTCATTAAACTCCTTTATCTTCTCCAGAAGTGTGTTGACTGTTGGTACAGGTAATGCTTCTGACACAGGTAATACTTCTGGAAATTACACCTTCAACCAACAACCCTCTGTCCTAGCAACTCTTTACACCTCCCTGGTCCTACATTTTCTCTTTGTTGAGCAGGTTAGTGTCACTAGGCCAATGTCCTCTTCTCAGAGGAGAGATGAGACATTACTCACAACGGCTAGGGGAAATTTGGACATGTCACCAGGGAACTGCCCCTGCTCTTTGGAGCTGCTAGGTGGTGCTGGATGGCAGCTAATGCAGCAATGAGGAGTGTCAAGATTGAGAAAAGAAGGGAGAATGCTGACAGTGAAATGGAGCAAGAAAATATGCAAAGTGTGATTGCAGATAGTGAGGAAGTTGTAGTGATAACCCCGTAATGAGGAGGTTCAGATACACAAGTCTTGGTAGATTTAATGAACCACACTTATCTACAGAATGGCAGTGCTGTAAAATGGAGTGGCATTGCGGAAACAGTTTGTTGAGGAAGCAGAGGAAAGCACTACTGTGCAATCGGAGAAGGAAGGCACACTATCGGGTCCATGTTCAGCTAATGGAGAAACTAGCTTTAAAGGGCATGCACTGGCAACAAAGTTTCAACCAGAAATAAGCTGAAATATTAACATTTGCAGAAGCAGTTAAAAAAAGACTGACATCTAGACTCAAAATACTGAAAGAAGCAAGAAGACACAGGAAGGAGGACAACAGATTAAAAAAACTAGCCAGTGGTTAGAATTAAGATTAAGACTAATGAAAAAAAGCATATAAATGACATGTCCATATAATTGTACCACTAGGGTGTAAACTGCAGGATAGCTGAAACATTTGGTAACAGGGATTCAAAAGTTTCCTCTCAGAAGTCCTCTTGCTGTGCTCTGCTACAGAAGTTTATGTTTGAATTGGAAAAGAAAAAAATGATTGTTTTATGGAAATAATACATTTTTTCAGAATTTAGCACTGCAACTGATGAAAAATGGACTTCAGTTTACAACTGAAAACTTTTTTTTAACGGAATGCGATGAGCATGAAATTTAAAAACTTTATGATGCAAGCAGTTTATAAATAGGTACAGGAGTTGAATAACTTTAAATATATACAAAGGGAAAGTTTAACATGTTTCAAATGTGATCAGCATGAATGGAAAACAGTACTGTGAGATACTGGGGACAGCCAAAAGCATGCTTTTATTGTGCTTCAAAAGATCATTTAGTACAGGAATGCAAAAAAGCTGCAATCAATGCTGAGAAACAGGCCATTCAACTGGGAGTTGTTTACCTAAGTGTAAGAAATGGAATGACTTATGTCATTTTGAATGGATGGTCTATTGATATCAGAGGAAAGGCTAGACGAAGAAAAGTACTTTTCAGGTAAAAAAGTCTCAT
The DNA here is from genome assembly GCF_019279795.1 of Protopterus annectens. NCBI lineage: Eukaryota > Metazoa > Chordata > Ceratodontiformes > Protopteridae > Protopterus > Protopterus annectens. The sequence goes on along the minus strand of NC_056741.1, from coordinate 1,914,062,362 downwards.
AAAAAACAGCTTAGTCACAGGAACCACAGGATCTATACAACATTCACTTTATTCTGGTACCTCAGCCTTTCGCCTTCTGGGAATAGATTACTTAGTAACATCCGGTCCAATTTATACACCAAGTGCTTCATCAATTAACCAGTTATATATAATTAATCAACCAATTTACTATAAAATTGCTATAAACTTTATTTTACCATATTAAAAAAACTTTTAACACCACATTCTACAAAACTTTCATAAATAAATTTATAAATTATAATGTTAAGTTACTGTCCAAATTCATTCCCTTTGGAAATAATGTCCTATAATTTATAATCATCCTACATTCTAACCTATTAAGTTCCCTTTTGAAACTACCTCCACTACTCAAAACTGGCCGTGCTAAGACAATAAAAAAAAAATACTTACCAGTCCCCATTGTGCAAAAATAAAATGACTAGCTACTGGACTATTCATGTTTTGTCTTCTAATATCTCCCAAATGCTCCATTATCCTGACTTTAACCTTCCTCTTCATTTGTCCAAAATACCTGCGCGTTTTGGCACAGCCAAATCCAATAATGTATACAACTTAGAAGGAGCTGCAATTAAAGGGTTCCCTGGCTCTTTAGTTTCTACCACTGAATTTACTACCATCTAAATTCTTAACCCTACTACATACTGAACAATTTCCACAAGCTTGTGCCCCTACTCTGTCACTAAATCCAAAGGCCGAGGTACCAGAATAAAGTGAATATTCTATAGAGCCTGTGGTTCCTGTGGCTAAGCTGTTTTTTATGGTCTTTTGTATTTTGACGATTTGTGTATGTATATATATATATATATATATATATATATATATATATATATATATATATATATATATATATATATATATATATATATATGAAAACACAGTCTCAGCAAGATGGTGGTTAGGACATGAGGAAGAACATTAACCACAGGTAGATAAAGACTTTATATAGAATACTGAAACAATAAACACAAAAAATGTGGAAGTTCAGATACAAAATAAAAGTTTGATATACCCCCACACCATGTGCAAAATGGGAAAAAGGAGGGGTTGAGGATGGACGGATGTTTACCAAGTAATGATAAGAGAGAAGAAGGGAGTACAGAAACAGGTGAAGAAAATGAGCAGAAGAATGTGAAATCTATGGGGTGAAGTGTGAGAAGAAGAAAAAGAAAAAAGTTGAAACCACAAAGCATGCAAAAAGAAAAATGACTTGTTTCAGGGCTAGCAGTAAATGTAAACAGCATTAAAAGAGGCATCTTGGGCTTGACAGAATGGTCTGTAAAAAATTAAACATGGGCATTATATGCTTGTTAGGTACAAGATGCATTAGTAAAGAGACAATAGAAAACATTTCAATCACAATGGAGAAGAACTTTCTTTGGTCGGGAAAATGAAATGTGTGTAACAGTTATGATAAAAATTGAGGATATAAAAATAATAGGCATAGTACTTCTAAAAGAAAGATTGATACTATGTAATAAAAGAAAACATAGTAAGGAAGAAATTGTTTAACACAAAAAATCTGTTGTGGTCAATATACTAATAAATGAAATGAGAATTTAACGTAAGAAAATATAATTCAAGACATATAAGCAATGAAAAATTATTAAAATGTGATGATTTCATAATTAGGAGAAAAAATGGACTTGTCAGAGAAGTATACTTAAACAGAAACAGAGGTTTTTAATACTCAAAAGATGTGAAGGTTGCAGAATGTTCTGATCATAAAACAGTATGGCTTTTAGTAGATAAGAATGTTATAAAAGGAGGAAAGGAATAACATATTCACAGCAGATTTTATTAATGTAAAAGTAGGAAAACAGAAGTTGTGTGAGCATATGATAATGAGATAATATTATGGAAATTGGACTTTCTGGTGGATTGTATATAAATTATAACAAATATATTTAAATATTGAAAGAGAACAAAAATAAGAGAATAAGAAAAAATATGCAGAAATTTTGAATAAATGTGAAGTTGATAAAGAAAGTAAACAGGGAAATGAACGAGAGAGGAAATTATGTAGGAAAAAGTTAAATTAGTAATAATTAGACAATTTTGGGGTGAGGAGGGAAAAATAAGTCTTTCCATGATTATGAAAACAGGTTAAGTAACAGAAAATAAATAGATGCAATTTGTGATGCCCCTGCACTGGCCCAGTAATCGAGGAGCCTCAATCCTCACCACTGGCAACAGCTAGAGGAAGTACACACTGGGAGGATGACAAATACATACACAGTAAATTGCAATTTCCCTTAAGAGCACACAGAGGCCACAGTCAGTCTGGGGCCGGTTTCTCCCTCTTTCTTCAGACCCCCAATAAGACTCCACTAGCACAGCTATAGGGTTGAGATCTCAGCTGAGTGGTCAAGCCAAAACATCCATCACCCTCTCTGTCCAACCAGTGCTTCATGCCCCTGCCCAAGTACCTGACACACCCGCACTTTGTGATTTGATTTATATACAAACACACAGCTGGAAAAGGCTGGCACATGTTTACTAGCTATGCCCCCTTTTGCCCAGACTATAAGGTAGTTATCACTGCCACCAACCACTCTTATCAGCTACTCTAGGCCCTTAAAGGGGGTTCAGTCCTACTGTGTAATGTTACTACTGATCCAAATGGTAGTTTTGACCAAGCGACAAGCTAATAGGAGTGGCCTGTATGGTGTCACCAACTACATATACAAGTACTCTAAGAGCTTAAATATGTCTCACAAATATCAGTAAAAGAACAAGACAATAATCAGAAAACAAACACTGTTACTTCAGAGTTCAAAATCCCAGGAAATATTTTAAAACAACTATGCAGGACAGTCTCAAATAAATACAGAAAACGTCTAAACTAAATTTTTATTATATTCTTAACTATGGCTAAAAGAAATCACTGTACCCTATTTACTTACTTTTAGCAAGGCAAGTGCAGATGGTGATGATGAGTGGATGTTCTTGCTTAAGTCCAACACAAAATACAAAATGCCCAGTCTCTCTCTGACAGAGTTCTTAAACTAAATATCACAATTTGCTGCTGGGTTAGCATGGGTGACATCACTCTTGGTCACCTGACTTCAGTTCCCAGACTAAACAGAAACTTAACAGAATTTAACATCTCTGTGTGAGAAATACATCTCTCTCAGATCTTTGCAGATCTCGGAAGTAGTAAAATAATAAAACACTTTTACATTTGAAACCTAGTAATTACTTATCTCCAAGACAATACAAAAAAATTCTAGCTCTAGACACTGCATCTGCTACTGAACTGAAACTGAGAGATAACATCTTTTGTTTATGGCCCAGCTATAAAAGTAACTTAACCTCAACTATTCTTAAGTTTTGCAAGTTAATTTTCTATGTTCCAGCAGGGTATACTGTTGTTACATTCTTGAAGCTCAGTACATAACATACAGTTCTGTATAAATCACATCAATATTCACAAATGACATAGATTTATAAAATTCCAGATAGCTGGCCTGGCAGTGTCACACAACTTATGATGAATTGAAAATGTAGTTGTTATATAGATCCAAGGAGAAATTATGAAGACAGTTGAGAATTTTGCTTATGAGTTGTACAAAAAGGAAGCAGTACAAGATGAATTACAGAAAGTTATAAAAATAACATTAGAGGTTAAAAAAAAAGAAATAAAGGTAAATGAATTAAGAGGGAAGGAAAATCAACACCAGATGTAGATGGACCAGGATATATATTTTTATAAAGATATGAGTAAAGATGAAAGAATTTTTGCCAATGTGGCAAATGAATGATTAAGGGTGGGAATAACAGAACAGGAAATCTGTTATGAGTGATAAAATTCACTTAAAAGATGACAGAAAAGATATAAAGAATTGTAGACCAATAACCACAGCAAACGGATTACAAAATATTTGTGAGAACTTTGCTGGACTAGGTATCAGATAATGTTCATAAAAGGTAGAGAAGTAAGAGAGATATTCATAATGGTCAAAGAAGTTATCCATTTGATACCAGAAAAAAGTGAAGCAAGAACATGTGATGTTACAAAAGCTTTTGAAAGGTTAAGTCAGGATGCAATGTGGAAATACTTTAAGCATACGGCAAATGTGAAAAGAATGTTAAAAATTATAAAAACATATTGTAAAAATTCTACAGTAAAGGTGATAGAAAATGGGTAGCTTGGGAAAAAAATAAAAATAGAAAGGGATGGAAAGCAAGGTTGCCCCATAAGCATGAGCATGCTTGTTTTGGTAATGAATGTTACGAAATAAAATGTGAATATGGGATACAAATACAGCATGGGAGTTGGATTGTGGGAATAAAGTAACTACATGCATGTCATCTGTAGATGACTTGGTTAGAGTTGTAAGGAATAAGGTATGGATGAATAAGTACTGAGGTACTATTAAAGTATGACTGAAATTAAGCAGAACTAAAAGTGAAGGATTTGGTGAAGTAAGAAATAAATGGAATATATTATAAAAGAAAAAATAAATATACTAAATAAAAGATTTAGTGAATACGAAAGAGTAATGGAACGATGAAAAGAAAAACTGAAAGTAGCAAGGAAATGCCAGCACGGTGGAAAAGTTTTACCCTACCTTTCATTAAAAAATTATATATGGTAAATACTCAAGTATTTGGGAAATTTGCATAATCGGGTGGATATCTTTCCAAGTAATATGGAAAAAGAAGTAATGGATATTATTTCAATTTAATTCAGAGTAGAAGACTAAATCCTATGAGCATACCTCTCAAGTGTACCTCATTACAAGGAACAAACCTCATTTGGCGGTCTTAAAAAGTTCATGTTCCTCAAACTTTCACATTGAAAGGGTCTGTCACACATTCAGTGTTAGGAATTTTTTTTAAATGCTATGCATGGTAAATAGAAAATAATCATATTAGTTCATTAAAATATAATTTTTATAAGTTAAACCCTCATATTTTAACCATCATATGACCTTCCCAGATGAAGATGCTAATAAGGCATTTTCCCATTTGTTCCACATTAGGATAGCTACTGTTCCTCAGTTTGGAGATGGAAGGTTGAGAGCTATACCTCTGAGAAGGGGTATAATTAATGATAGAAAAGGAGGAGGAGGGTTAAATAAAAAAAACCCTATTGAATACCTGGCATCTATGCATTTGTTCTGGATAATTAAAAACAAAGCTCATGAAACAAAGAAAAATATGGTGGAGAAAAGGTTGAATGTGAGATGTAAGGCAATATGGAAATAAACAGAAAGCAAAGAAAAATGAAAATACAAATAAGTACAATCATGGAAATGTAATAGTAATATTAAGAGAAGGAATGCTGTAAAAACATAACTGAAAATGGTTATTTAATATATCATGGAAAGAATTGAGTGAATATGTTAAAAAGCTATTTATAAAAGAAGGAAAGGTTTGAAAATGTTTATGAAGAAAGTGATTTTTTGTGGAGGTTACTGCTGAATAGACTACCTGTAAAAACCAAAATTAAATACAAAGTGTTGGAAGAGAGGAAAAAGAAAAGAATATAGTGCATAAAAATCCAGCACATTTTCCTGAACTATATAAATAATTTGGGGGAAATTTTTAAAAAACAATACAAGTGGAATGGATTTGAAAAAACAATAAATATGGACATGATACATACTAAAGCTAAGAACAAGAAATTAGGCTTATTTTGAGTTTAATCTGTACTTTTTCATCTGTATTTTATTGTTTTGCTGCATTAAGTTGTGCCTTTTTGACTGATTTTACTGTTTGTGCCTGCTTATTACCCGTCCTTGGTTTTGTACTGAAATATTGTTTCGTTAGCACAGATTAGCTCCAGACTTGCTGAATTGAAACGGTTTTTCATACACTAACTCAAATCCAGCCATCTTACATTAAGAAGAGCTCCCCATTGTGGCAGAAGTCTGTGGATATAGCCTTGTCTGAGCTGGGGATTGTTGAAGTATCATTGTATGATTTCCTATTGGAAGATTAGTTTAAAACTGGTTTAATTTCAGCTGTATACAAGCCTTACGTTTGTGTGTGGCTACACACTGCTCAACAGGGGGTTAGCGGTGCCTTCTATAGATGCAAATGCCTAGAAACTATTTTTTCCCTAGATACCAGTTAGTGAAACCCTCCCAGGTTCCCTGCTGCTCTGCTGGCAACACAGCTGTGCACTTCTGCACTACAGGCAACTCAGCTGAGCACAGAGCAGCATCACCTCACTTTTCATCCCTGATCTTCTATAGAAGAAGTCCCCTTATTAATCCTAGAGTAATAGTTGATCTAATTTCCCATCTCACAAATTAGTACTTAAGAATTACCTGCGATTTCCCAACATTTCTCCAGCCAGCCTGACTGACATGGGCTTCCTGGGGCAATGTAGCAATTGCGTTATGCATACTGAAAACCACTTGCTCCTAAAGCAAACAATACAGTATGTGAGAGATGCAACAATACCATGAAACTAGAATCAGTTCTCTCATGTAACAGTAAACAAGACATTCAACAGACTGTTGGCACACACACCTCTTCACTCACACAAAATAAGGTTAAGGCACACAAGCCCATACACAGAGGTACTCGGTAAAGACCAGAGACCTCCCGACCACAAAATCTATACATACTGGGACACAAAAAGAATCCACCACTACACATAACACACATTAGTGTCTCAACAATTGCAAACACCTCAAAACCTAATGTCCTAGTCATAGGCGAGTCAATAGTGAGACACACCGATGTCCTACTCACCAGTTTGGACAAGGAGAAGGTCACTGTCAGCTGCCTGTCAGGTGACAGGAACAGTCAAATTATGCACACAGTCAAGTCCAGGGCAGGTATGTCTCTAGCCCTAAGCAGCACTCTACCTTCACCTAGGACGATGCCACAATACAGACAAAAAAAAAAATGACAATTTCAATAATTGGCTTAGCTTTTGGTGTCACTCCAGGGGGTTTCAGTATCCCATAGCCTGAGAAGACATGGTCGACAGAACACACTGCTTTGCCTGAGATGACCTTCACCTGTCTCCAAAGATGCTTGCCTCCTCCATCGTGCCTTTTTAGGCAACATCAAAGCAACAAAACTTCTGACAAAGAAATTCACTAGAGACAAACTCAAGGTCATGCTGCTTAATGCTAGGAGCCTAAACAGTAAACTGCACTCCCTGGAAGTGCTCCTCACCTTGGAAGATGCTGATGTCTGTCTAGTCACAGAGACTTGGTTCAAGGCCACAAACAGCATCCTGGCTATACAAGGCTACAATCCCTTTCACACGTTAAGACCTCAAAACGGAGCATCCATCTTCATTAAAACCAAATACACCTCGAGACTGGTAAAACAGTACAACTCTCAAGCTACTCCAGGTCCAAATAACTACAGGCAAAATACCCTACCACATCATCGCTAGCTACAGGTCCCTGACCATGAACCAGGAGAAGCACACCACCTATCTGGACTTGCTAGAGTCACTCAGTATACAGTCAAACACCTTGGTCATGGGAGATTTCAACTATTCCTCCAGCAGCTGGGTGCCTTACAGGACACAAACATGATCACTCCGAGGTTCATGGATTTTGTTACTTCAAATGCCCTGGAACAGTTGGTCTGTGCCCGAACAAGTGGCTCAAATGTCTTAGACCTAGGGATCACCAACATGGGGGTCACTGCACTTTCCCCTGTGTGTTGCCCTCCATAGTAAGGTCAGACCATAAATCAGTCTCGTTTGAAGTAAAGATCAGACCCGACACCCCCACAGGAGCAAAAAAAATAAAAAGTTTCTCCAATGCAAACTATAGCCTACTAAATTATTGTATAAAAAAGGTTCAAAGCCCTTACTAACACAGCCAACAATGACTTCTACATAGAAGAGTACACAAATGCCCTTTATAGCCATTTAAACAAATGTATTAACTCAGCTGTACCTGACAGGACTAAAACCAGATCCTCCCCAAAAAAAACAAAATCTCTAAGAACAAGAGGGTACTTACTCAGAGGAAGAATAGCCTTCACAGCTTGAACAAGCAAATCAGATAGACTGTAAAGTCCTCTAAGGCTAGTTATGAGACTAAATTAGCATCCCAAGCTAAACACAACCATAAGGCATTATTTAGTTATGCCCAAAAACTAAAAGGGAATGCCCAGCGGTGTGCCAAACTTATAGTGGACAGTACCACTCACACGGACCTTGAGAAAATTGCCAACCTGCTAGATGACGGATTTGGCAATAACTTCACCCCCCTGTCCTCACCAGCCATGCCTCAAAGCATTCCTGACACCAGTCCTCTACAGAGTATCTCCAAAGAACGGGTCATAAAAGCGCTCTCCAAGGCCACAAATACAGCCTCTATGGGACCAGATAACATTCCAGGTTGCTTACTAAACAAACAATCCAAAACAAGAGCTAGTAGAATCACTTAGCACTCTCTAACCACAGCATAAGCACTGAGCACTGGCTTTGTTCTGGCAGAGTTTAGAACAGCAGCAGTAATCCCCTTGCACAAAGGGGGGGTCCATCAAGTGACCCAGGACATTATCGACCCCTAAGCCTAAACAGCCCTAACTGCAAGGCCATGGAAAGAATCATCATGGACCTCATCAACAAGGACAAAGGCTACCTTCATACTCCTGACTCAACCCAGTTTGGTTTCATTAAGGGTAGATCTTGCTTATTAAACCTGGTGAACTTCTTTATGAAAGGTTCATAGCCCTTCATCCAGGCATTTGGTAACAATCAATCTATATGGAAAGGAAAGCAAAAGTGAAACTGAAAAGTGGATATGATTTTGTTAACTGCTGTATGTTTGTTATGGAAAAGGAGATGTGGAATCGTACTGGATAAAAATGTGCTGAAGGTAATAAACGGCGTGGTTACGGAGAAAGGGATGGGATGGATGAATGTATATTGTAAACAACTGAAGATGGGGTTGTAAAGAATGTAGTAAGTAGTGTGTATGATACACAAATAGTATAAATACAAATAATTCAGAAGAAAAAAGCATTCAGATAGCTGCCGCTTGCCCACAAGCTTCTTTAATAACACAGCACAGCACACTCAGTAAAAAATAACGCTGAACATAGTTCTCAGTACGCTTTCGTCCAAGACTTCATCAGAATGGTTACAAACACAACTCCCTCCCATTTTATACAAAAACCACTTCACCAATAAAGCAATTAAGACAATAAATCAATTCATTAAGCTTTTTAACCTGCTTAACACATCCAAGAACTTGCTTGTGAATATAGTGCTTAAACTGCTTAAAATTACTATAAAAACGTCACTACATATTATTTTATTAAAAACTAATAATCCCTATTTATACATCACAAACATTTAATAAAAATCTGTATTAAAATATAAATATACATATGTATATGTGTTAAAACATAACGAAAACAAAGAATGCATATAAAAAAACAATACTTTGCTGCCATCTAGTGACCTAAATGTTCATTACATTAACAAATATATAACATCAAAAAATCAGTGTTAAACTGTCTAAAACCATGGAGTATTGTTTTTATATGCATTCTCTTTATGTTTTAGTTTATTATGGTTTAACACATATACATATGTATATTTATATTTGAATACAGATTTTTATTAAATGTTTATGATTGTGTATAAATAGGGATTAGTTTTTAATAAAATGATATGTAGGGACGTTTTTATAGTAATTTTAAGCAGTTTAAGCACTATATTCACAAGCAAGTTCTTGGTTGTGTTAAGCAGGTTAAAAAGCTTAATGAATTGATTTATTGTCTTAATTGCTTTATTGGTGTAGTGGTTTTTGTATAAAATGAGAGGGAGTTGTGTTTGTAACCATTCTGATGAAGTCTTGGACTAAAACGTACTGAGAACTGTGTTCAGCGTTATTTTTTTACTGGGTGTGCTGTGCTGAGTTATGTTATTAAAGAAGTTTGTGGGCGAGCAGCAGCTATCAGAGTGCTTTTTTCTTTTGAATTGTGACTGTATGGCACTTGGTCCATGGTTGTTGCTTTACTTTTTTATAAAATGTAAATAATATGAAAGATGTAAATAAAGTAACCCCTACTCTTCTTTTAATAAGTGCCTTGGGCTCTTTTGCATCCAGCTAATCTATCAGCAACTCATGCAGATGAGACCTTGGTTAAAAATCTTACCTGAAGGACAGCACACTCAGGAACGCAAGATCCATGCTATGTTGCACTGTAGTGTCAGCACTGGAAATGGAATAGTCCAAGTACCTTGTTTGTGACTATAACACACAGCCTACTGATTTTCCAGCACCAAAGCTGAGTGTGCTACCTGTACAGCCACTGAATTTGCATGGTACAATGATGTGCAAGCATGACTTGGTTATGCATAGAGGCCTTAAGAATCTGATTAAAGTTTGCACCAATAAAAGGGTATGCCTGAGTTAAGTGGAGGGAGGCAAAACCTCACACTTTCCATGCACTTTGCCTCTGCACCCCTTAAGTAATAACTTCCTCTGAGGTTGTACTACCCCAAGGAAAGGGAGATACATTTAAAATGCTTAATCATTTTTCAACAAGCTACATTATGCTTTTACATTTTATACCACTTCATCTGACTTCTAATGTTACTGGCACCTACATACATACATGTGTGTAACATACACTTAGGCACATATCTCCATATATTTGTTTTTCCATTCATGTTTAAATATATGGATCTACCCAAAATATAAACATGGCAAAAACTAGACTTGAAAATTTTTTACCAAAAATGAAGAATAAAACACCATCTTGGAGCATGTACTATTTGTGGTCAATCTCAGAGCAAGCAAATAAAACAATATATTTTTACATGGGATCTAAGTCCTTCACATGCACACATGGATTTGTTTTAGTGGATCGGATTATCAGAAAATCAAAACCAAAATAGACCAGACAAGAAGATCATAAGCAGAGAAGAATGAACGTGTACAATGCCAAAATTATTAAGAACAAAACAGCAACTGCACATGTCAAACACCACTCTGACCTTCTGAATGGAGTTCACAGTGCAGGCAGAAAAACAGCTGCTGCATTTAGCTGCGGTAGTGTTGTCGCCTCATAGCAAGACGTTGTCCCATTCGATTCTCAGCTAGAGTGTCTTCTGTGTGGAGGCATACGTGAATGGGGCATGCCTTCGTTGAAGGTTGTGCGTCAGGGCTGGTAACCCTGTGCGTAAAAATCCACTACCAATCATTAGCGGACCGGAGTTCCACTGTGGTGACCCCTAACCGGGAAAAGCCGTAAGACACAAACAAATTTAGATCACAAAAATGTAAGTTTTTTAATGCTTATGAATGGAGATCGCAGTATAGTGAGGATTGGGAAATTTACCCTTTTCCCCACTTTAATGCAATCTCAGAGTCGGTATATATAATTCGCAGGGGGTGTAAATAAGGAGGCTTTTTTTTTTTAAAAGGTAAGATGTATGGTTAGGATTGGCACGCAGTACCTTCTGACCAATGAAATATGTTAGCCACACACAAAATGTCTCATATCCCTCACCATGAACTGTAGCTGTGAACTTCAGCTCCTGCCTCCCTCCCTCTCCTGATGTTCTAGACCTCAAGGGTGCAGAAGCAAATTAGACCAGGGTATCAGATCAGGATATGATAGGGGTTCCAAGGGTCACAGGGTGATGATGATCTAAAGGAGTAGTTAAACTGACATGTCAGCAGTTTTACTACTTCCATCTTGTTTCCATGCTTGTGAATGGAAATCACATCTGCTCTTTTATGGTATTAATAAAGGTTACCTCTTTCTCCAGTGTATTAAAAAGCTTCATTAGAGCTACTACTACTACTACTTGCAGCTCTCTCAGAATTAGGCTGGAGTGCCTTGCTCGCCTTTACATTTCAGGGTTATTTCAGGATACTTTCTTCTTCCCAAAGAGGAGACTTGGTCTGCTTCACCCAGGCAATTTTTTTTGTAGAAAATTCATCCTGTGTTAGATCAGGTATTAATTTAAATTCACAAAAATACAGTATTTTCTTTGTATAAGTCAAGAAATGCAGCTATATTAAAGCAGGCTTCACAGTTTTGAAAGTGCATTCACTGAAACTGTACGCAATCAATGAAAATATAGCCTTGACTGAAGGTTAAGAACAGAAGGTGCTGTACATCTGAGTACAAACACACTGTGTATATAGTGCAAGGCTAAAGAGGAGTGCTGATATTTGGAGGGTTTTAGCATTATTAGGAAATGCTTCAGATACAGTTCGCTCATTTTTGGACTGACATGCAAGTAGTCATAGCAGTGCAGTCCTCAGAAGGCAGTTCAGACACTATGGTGTGAGTGCAGAAGTCAGGTCAAATATCCAGCATTCCAGATATACTATTCAGGAGGAAAGGAATATAAAGAATATGAATGCAGAGGACTATTTCAGTTTATCAAAGGAATATGAATATGAATTCAGAGGACTGTTTCAGTTTATCAGCACAGTCACTGCAAACTGTATTTGGCTACTGTTGACATCTACCTCCAATGTACATAATGCAGCATTCTTAACTGAACTACAGTGTTCGTAGACTTTATTGTGAAAGGTACAAAAAGAAAACTTCTCTCATAAAGAAGAGACTGGCACCTATTCAGAACAGTTCTGGGTAATTAACAGATAAAGGCATTCATTCCAGTCATTCCAGCTCAAACCAGTAATCTACAGTCATATCAATTCTTTCATCCTGGATCTGTCTTCAACTTTTTAGCCATGCAGACACCCCACTCACCAATTTGTTGCCCCTTTTACAACCTGGTTATAGCACCCTACAACAGCCAGTTGGGGAGGTCTCCTCCTTTAAAAAGGTGAATCTTTCCAGTAACCATTCTTTTAAGTGATGGGGGATTTGAGTACTTGTGAGCTATGATCCACAGCACTGGCAATGACATTCTCGTTGTCCCCAGTGCGAGGATCTGCTATGTCTTCTCACTTTCTCTTTCTCTCACACACAAACACACTTGCTTCTTAGCCTTAACTTTATGACAAGAGCATGCAAGTGTGACTTAGCAGAGTCAAGCCCATATCCCAATTCATCTGTGTATGTTTCACATTCCATTCTTCAATAAATATTGGCAATGAACCAGACTAGATTACTTCCTTCTCCAAAAGATGGACAAAATTATACTGACTGCTTACTTCCATTGTTCTTTGACAATTCTTATTTATTTATTTTACATTTGTTGACCGGGCTAGTCTAGCTGGATATATGTCCATTTTCAGTAGAGGCCCGGGGAGAAAAGCTCCAAATTATTCAATTAATAAAGTTTAACAATAAAAATAAATGGAGATGTAATGGAAACAGGAAAAAACATTTTTTTTTTTTCCCCTGAGTAAAAGTAACAGGCTATGTAATGTTCATAACAGAGTACTCTTTACACATGTGAACTAAAGAAAATCAGTTACTGTGTGATGTGATTAGCATCATTATAAAAACATATTAAATGAAAATAAATGTGAACAGAGATGAAGGAAAGATAGGAAAGGTATCAGGGATAGTATAGGTAGAGTTTAAGGATTAGATTTTTTTCATAGAGGAAGTAGAATAGTTACTGTTATGAAAGAGAGGCAGGGATACTCTTATGAAGGAAGGGGAGAGACATTAGGGTAAGTAGGCAGTGGGTGTTTTATTCCAAATCATAGTGGAAAGTTGAGCAGCTGAGAGTTCCCAACTAAGTTATAGTGCCCACATCACTAGCTGGTCCCAGATTGGATAATTTTTCAACCTCTTGTATCATGGAGCTGGCACTTACCTGACTGGTAATAGTAGCACTTTTTCTTGATGTCTAAAAAACAACACTCATAGTGCACATTTTTCATTTTTACATAACGTGCAATTCCCATGCATGGTGAGCTTGTTAATTTGGCTGAATTATAGTTATATTAAATTAATAGGCTAATTTCTTGCCAGTCAGTGCTTACATTTCACTTTCAACAAATTTCCATAAAGAATGGAGATCGAGCATAAACAGCTACTATCTAAGACTACAGCATTGGTGATCCATGCTACTTTGAGTGACTCTTCCATGCTTAATTTGTCACCAGATATCTTCCGTCATAAACCAGCCACTGGGGATGTACAAGCCAGTGCATTTCTATGTGCCGGTCCCACGCCTGGATAAAAGGGGAGGGTTGTGTCAGGAAGGACATCTGGTGTAAAACCTCTGCCAAATGACTTATGCGGAGAACATTTCATATTTCCATACTGGATCGGTCGAGGCCCGGGTTAACTACAACCGCCACCAGTACTGTTAGCCAACAGGGTGCTGGCGGAAATTGGGCTACTGTTGGCCGAAGGAGAAGAGGAGGGGGAAGGCATGCCTGAAGGCAGGAAGAGAGGAGGAAGGTTAGGAGTGTAGTAGTGAGGGTAGGAACTTTGAATGTTGGCAGTATGACTGGTATAGGGATAGAGCTAGCTAATATGATGGAGAGAAGGAGGGTTGATATATTGTGCGTGCAAGAGACCAGATGGAAGGGAAGTAAGGCCAGGTGTATAGGAGGCGGGTTCAAATGGTTATACCATGGTGTGGATGGCAGGAGAAATGGGGTAGGGGTTATCTTAAAGGAACAGTATGCCAAGAGTGTTTTGGAGGTGAAGAGAGTGTCTGATAGAGTGATGTTTATGAAGCCTGAAATTGATGGTTTAATGATTAATGTTGTTAGTGCATATGCTCCACAAGTTGGGTGTGCGATGGATGAGAAAGAAAAAATTTGGAGTGAGTTGGATGAAGTGGTGGTGAGTGTACCTAAGGGTGAGAGACTAGTGATTGGAGCGGACTTCATTGGGCATGTTGGTGAAGTGAACAGAGGGGATGAGGAAGTGATGGGTAGGTATGGTGTTAAGTAGAGGAATGCAGAAGGTCAGATAATTATGGATTTTGCGAAAAGGATGGACATGGCTGTGGTGAATATGTATTTTAAGAAGAGGGAGGAGCATAGGGTGACGTACAAGAGTGGAGGAAGATGCACACAGGTGGATTATATCCTATGTAGGAGAGCCAGTCTGAAGGAGATTGGAGACTGTAAAGTGGTGACAGGAGAAAGTGTAGTTAAGCAGCATAAAATAGTGGTCTGTAGGATGACATTGGTGATCAAGAAGAGGAGGAAGAGTGTAAAAGCAGTGCCAAGGATTAAATGGTGGAATTTAAAAAAGGGTGATTGTGAGGTGGAGTTCAGGGAAATGTTAAGACAGGGACTGGGAGGTAGTGAAGAGTTACCGAACAGCTGGGTAACTACAGCAGAGCTAGTAAGGGAGACTGCTAGAAAGGTGCTTGGTGTGACATCTGGACAGAGGAAAGAGGACAAGGAGACCTGGTGGTGGAATGAGAAGTACAGGAGAGGATACAGAGGAAGAGGCTGGAGAAGAAGATTGTCAAAGAGATGAAGAAAGTAGACATGAATATAAGGAGATGAGGCGCATGGCAAAGAGAGCGGTGGCGAAGGCTAAGGATAAGACATATGGAGAGTTGTATGAGAGATTGGACACTAAAGAGGGAGAAAAGTACCTGTACCGATTGGCTAGACAGAGGGACAGAGCTGGGAAAGATGTGCAGCAGGTAAGGGTGATAAAGGATAGTGAGGGAAACGTACTCAAGTGAGAAGTGTGTGCTGAGTAGATGGAAAGAGTACTTTGAAGGGCTGATGAATGAAGAGAATGAGAGAGAAGGTTGGTTGATGTGGGGATAGTGAATCAGGAAGTGAAACAGATTAGCAAGGAGGAAGTAAGGACAGCTTTGAAGAGGATGAAGAATGGAAAGGCTGTTGGCCCAGATGACATACCAGTGGAAGCATGGAGGTGCTTAGGAGAAATCGCAGTGGAATTTTTAACCAGATTGTTTAATGAAATTTTGGAAACTCAGAGGATGCCCGAGGAGTGGAGAAAAAGTGTTTTGGTACCTATCTTTAAGAATAAGGGTGATGTGCAGAGCTGCAGTAACTACAGAGGGATAAAATTGATCAGTCACAGCTTGAAGTTATATGAAAGAGTAGTGGAAGCTAGGTTAAGAAGAGAGGTGATGATTAGTGATCAGCAGTATGGTTTCATGCCAGGAGAGAGCACTACAGATGCAATGTTTGCTCTGAGAGTGTTGTTGGAAAAATACAAAGAACGTCAGAAGGAGTTGCATTGTGTCTTTGTGGACTTGGAGAAAGCATATGACAGGATGCCTAGAGAGGAGTTGTGGTATTGTATGAGGACGTCGGGAGTGGCAGAAAAGTATGTTAAGAGTGGTACAGGATATGTACGAGGGTAGTGTGACATTGGTGAGGACTGCCGTGGGAGTGACAGATACATTTAAGGTGGAGGTGGGATTACATCAAGTATCAGCTCTGAGCCCTTTCTTATTTGCAGTGGTGATGGACAGGTTGACAGATGAGATCAGACAGGAGGCCCAGTGGACTATGATGTTTGCAGGTGACATTGTGATATGTAGTGAGAGTAGGGACCAGGTTGAGGAGACCCTGGAGAGGTGGAGATATGCCTTAGAGAGAGGAGAGGAATGAAAGTTAGCAGGGCTAAAACAGAATATACGTGTGTAAATGAGAGGGAGGGTAAAGGAATGGTGAGGATGCAGGGAGTAGAGTTGGTAAAGGTGGATGAGTTTAAGTACTTGGGATCAGCAGTTCAGAGTAATAGTGAGCATGGAAGAGAGGTGAAGAAGAGAGTACAGGCAGGGTGGAGAAGAGTGTCAGGAGTGATTTGTGACAGACAGGTACCAGTAAGAGTAAAAGGGAAGGTCTACAAGAGGGTAGTGAGACCAGCTATATTATATGCGTGGCATTGATAAAAAGGCAGGAGTCAGAGATGGATGTGGCAGAGTTAAAGATGTTAAGATTTGCACTGGATGTGACTAGGATGGACAGGATTAGGAATCAGTATATTAGAGGGTCAGCTCAGGTTGGACAGTTTGGAGACAAAGCAAGAGAGGCGAGATTGCGTTGGCTTGGACATGTGCTGATGAGGGATGCTGGGTATATTGGGAAAAGGATGCCAAGGATGGAGCTGTCGGGTAAGAGGAAAAGACGAAGGCCTAAGATAAGGTTTATGCATGTGGTGAGAGAGGACATGCAGGCGGTTGGTGTGAAAGAGCATGATGCAGAGGACAGGAAGAAATGGAAACAAATGATCCACTGTGGCGACCCCTAACGGGATCAGCCGAAAGATGATGATGATGATATTTTCTGTCATGGTGGCAAACTTAATTTTGTGTCAAAAGGTGCATGATCTTGGTGTGATCTTTGACAACAGGAGACTTTTAAGAACCGTATTTTGGTCATCAGCAAGTCTTCCCATTTCCATGTGTAGAACATCAGCCTTACTCCTAATACTTATTCTTAACACCTTACTCCTCCCAATGACGTCTCTGCTATAATCCATGCCTTTGTTTCATCAGGTTTGGACTATTGTAATTCCCTTTATAGCAGGCTACCTACCGACTGCAAGCTTGCCAGATGCCAAACTCTTTTGCCTCAGGTAGACAACAAATGTTGGAGTTATAATGGTAAGAAATATAACTGAGAACACTGGGGACTCAGGAGTGTAATGATTTGGCATATTTAAAAAATGCCCTATACAGTACTCCCATCAGAAATACTTGATGAGCAAATGGATGTAACAAAGAAAATAATCCTTTTGAGATTGGACACAGGATGTGAATTACCTAGACATAGTAAGGCCTTAAGTTTTCTGTTCCCTACCAAAAAAACAATTACTAGAAAATGGAAACCAAAACCTAAACCAACTGTATTTGGAATACTGAATATTGTAAAAGAGATAAAAGAAGAACTGGAAGACGGATCTTTAGCAAAGGGAAGGAGCAAATTACATGGAAATAAATAGAATTTATGGGAACAAAACAAGAAAAATAAATGTTCAGGAGGAGAAGGAATAAGGTTTAAGGAGAGACAGGAATTGAGTGATTTATGTAATTCTGGAATGAAAAACAATTGTCATAAAAAAAAAAAGAAAACGTAATGTATCGTGTGTGTAAATGAGGAAAAATGTTATTTTTTTTCTATTAATGTATGTGTGCTTATGTCTAAGTGATAATTTAAGAAAAGATTACTATGTGTCATATGTGTCATCATATTACCCCTATTTTGCGTGACCTTCAGTGGCTACCCTTAAGGCAGTAGATTAATAAAATTCTTATTTTTGTTTACATTGCCCTTCTTAAATCTAAGGCAGTCATATCTACGAGACCTTTTACATCACTACACACCAAGCCGCTTACTGAGCTTCAGTTCTCAAGGTCTCCTTTTAGTCCACTTTTACAATCTCATCTCCTTTGGTCACAGTTCTTTTATCTACCAAGGAACTTTTTTATGGAAACTTTCCTGGGTGGTTTCATGACGTGCCTCATTAGCTAGTTTTAAAAGCAGCTTACAAGCAAATTTAATTGATTTGATATACAACTAATTATACAATGACTGCTCATTATTATTCAAAACGAGCACGCTGATTGGACAGCCTACAACCAGCGTGCCTGTTGTAAACTGCGCATATACCAACAGAAACAAGTTCAACCACTGAAGTATCATTGAGCAGCCAGACTTTCCATTTGTGTATGCTGAGGGACACAGGAAACTACAAAAAAAAATCAAGTACATTCTGCAAAACTAAAGAATCAGAAATGTAACTTGATTTTTCCTTATATTTCTGCATGGTTCCTGGCAAAATCTCAGAAGTAATACCTCTCAAATGTCCACATTTTTTCCTTATAGTTTTGGTCTGTTCCTTACGAAATTGTACTTGCCTGGCAAGCCACTGGGAATTGAAGTTATTAAACAATGACAAAGGTTTTGGCTTCATATCCTTCTGAAAATGCATGCTAACACATAACTTGATATTCCAGTAACTTTCTAAGTTTATAAGAGCAGTATTTAAAATCTGTCCCTATTTCTAGGCCTTTGTCCCTCCATATGTTAAACTTTGTCCAGATTTCTTGCGTTCAGTATGCAACAGCAACAGAGATGGTCTTTTCTCCATTACTTCTCCTGCACTACACTGATGTACTGTGCAAGCGTAGATAAGAGTCTCATACACATGTGCAGTACATTAGCAAACAAGGAACAACACAGATAAACACTTCAGTTTCATTATACAAAGACATTTATGAAAGGTAGGCAAATTCTTTTCTTAAATAATGCCACTGTATAGTATTAAATAATCATGGGTTCACAGGTGTATACTAGGCTAATGACCACTAGGGCCATTATTAGCCTAGCCATGCAACCCAAATGCTACCCAAAAATTTGATTGACAGAGGTAGTCATTAAAATCACCACCTATATAAATCAGAGACATAGGAGCTAGACCGGGAATTTCTAATTACCGATCCACTGGTCCAAGTTGCACTTAAGAATAGGGAGGAACTCTGCTTCACATGGATGGGATGCCTGTTCCACAGATTGGGAATTCTCTGAGAAATGTATCTGTCGGTCCATCTCCAACATGTCCCATTTATGTTGCAAGCAAAATTTAGGTACTTTAATCTAGCAGTTCTGATTGTTGTGCAAAAGGTTCATCAAAACAGGGTCCCAGAATGCCTTATATGCCAGGCAAACATCACCTCTCAGAACTCTGTATGATGCTGAGTAGACAGAAAGGGCTTTGAGGCAATTAGCACAGGACATTGCGTTTACTCCTTGTATTCTTTTTGTAAGGAACCTTTATGGACATTCCACTTAGTGCATACGTCTGGTCAGGTACATACCAAAGAGGACATTGCACTCTTATGATGATGGGTCTGAGGAGGACCAGGTATAGTGGTACGATGACCTCTCGGAACCTAGATGCCATGCCCTTACTAAGAAGTTGAGCAACAAGAAGGATTTTCTCACAAGCTTGGACACAAGTTGGTTGAAGGCTAAATTACTATTTACGTGAGTTCCCAGACCCCCCCCCCCCCCGACTAGTGAATCAACTTTTAAGGGTGTTTTTTTTAATGACAGTTACCTGGGGTGTTAGACTTCCCAAAAGGTACTATAATGCATTTCTTGATATTGGGTTTTAAGCTATGGCTTTAGCACCATGCATTTGCCTGTATTAGACCTTCCTGAAGGGTGTTTTCTTTGGGGGGGGGGCAATGACTGCTCCCAGTTTGCAACATCTGTAAACTTGGTTAGCCAAAGGCCTTTGACATTTAAGAAGCAGATGCCAAAGAGGAGTGGGCCAGCACAGCCCTGAGGGTCTGCACTGGTGACCAGCCTCTTTGTGGAGGTGGCCTCACCAATTCTAACCTCCTGAGATCACTAAGCCAGCTACCTATCTAGTATGTTATAAAGGAGGGGTTTATATCTAGTTCCATACATTTGTTGACAATGCCCAAGTGAGGTATTGTATCAAATGCTTTACCCAGATCTAGGTAGGCAGTATGCAGTTTTCCACTCATCCATTGCCTTAGTATCATTTTCAAAGAAGTCTACCACATTCAGTAAGCATGACCTTCCTTAGACAAAGCCACACTGGGATGGATCCAGTGTTTGAAGGTCCCCTAGGTCCTTGTTTATAATTTCCATGCTGATTCCTTCCATGGCCTTGCAAATAAGACTAGTCAGACTAATGGGTCTGTAGTTTCCAGGATCTGTTTCTCCGTTATGATGCAGGGCAACAGTCGCAATCTTCTATTCATGTGTGCACAAAGCCCGTTTTAAGACTATAGTTAAATAACTACTCCATGGGCCCTGATAAGTCCTATTTTATAGACTATACAGGAGGCATCCTGGAATGTTATCATGAACCATTGAGCCGGCGCTTTTGGCTTTACTAAGTGCACCCGGTACATGCTCCCTAGTTTTGGGTAGAAAGGTTATGTTTGAGGGTATTTCTGAGAGGATGGTAGAGGGTGAGTAAAGTTAGAACTGAATTTGTCTGCTAACAGATTCACAGTATCACCATCCTCTGTGAATAATCATAATAATAATAATAATAATAATAATAATAATAATAATTCCCGTCCCCCTTTTTCCTTTCTTCTACATGGGGTTGGGGTGTCATGTCAGCAGTCACCGTCTCTCTCTATTCAATGCCACACTCCTGCCTGCCTGTCATGGGTCTTCTCTCACACAATCCATCCACCTCTTTGTTGGATGCCTTTGTTTCCTCTTGCTTTCTTCTCGTCTGTCCCAAATCTTCTTTACCAGATTGTCTGCATGTGCCCAAACCACCGTAATGTTTTCTTTGACCTTTTCTGCAATTGGAGGTACTTTGGCTTCTGCTCTTATGTCCTCATTTCTTCATTTGTGTCACAGTGTGCACCCTACCACCTGTCTCAGGCACTTCATCTCCAACACCTCTAGCTTCCTCAGCTAATCTGCCTTTATTGTCCAGGTTTCCATACCATACAGTAGTACTGGTCACACCACTGTTTTGAACACCTTACTTTTCTGCTTCTCTAGCATTCTTCTGTCATATACTACACCAGACACTGACAGATTGTTGCAACCCCTCTGATTCTAGCTTTGACCTCCTCATTCAAACTTCCTCTCTCCTCAGTCATTTCTCCCAGATATTTGAAACAGTTAACCTGTTCCACTATGTTCTCTTCTACTTCAATTCTCAGCTTCTTCTGAACTCCACCATTTGCTGCCATTACAACTGTCTTATCTGTACTCTGTTTCATCCCATGTGCATTCAACTTTGCATACCATTCCTCTATCCTTTGCTGTACTTCTTACACACAGTCTGCCTGTAATGTCACATCATCTGCATACAGCAACTTTGTTGATCTGTCCCCTTCAACCTGTTTGCTAATGTAGTCCATCACCAGTATGAAAAGCAGTGGGCTTAGAGCTGAATCCTTGTGAACACCCACTCTCACTGGAAACCCCCCTGTGAGACTGAATACTGTCATACTCGAGTCATTGGGTCTTTGTATATTTAATTCATATTTAGACCTTGTTTGGCATAATGGTCAAAGTGTTTACCTCAGAGACACAAAGTAAAGGGTTTGATTCTCACATTGGGAAGCAATGGCTAGGCTTGAAAATGCCCCCTGGGGTCAATAGCCTAGTGATCACCTATGAATTAAAATGAATCACTGCAAACATCAGTTGTGCTGTATCCTGATCTGAATCTGATCTGCTCTGCATATCTGTTTATTAATCACCCTCTCCAGAACTTTTATGCAGTATGACAGAAGTTTGATCTGTACTGCCGTAGTTGTGAACGTCCCCTTTTTTTCTTGAACACTGGCACTAGTATGCTTATTCTTCAGTCATCTGGGATATGCCTCCCTCTCTCTCTCTCGACACTGCTACGAGTACCCTCAGCAGCCATTTCTCTCCTGTCTTACCCAACATCTTTATCAAATCTGTTGTAATCTCATCTGAGCTTACTGCTTTTCCTGACTTCATACTCCTTAGTGCTGTTCCTATTTCTTTTAGGGTGAGCTCCTCTTCTTCTCTCATCTTAAGCTGCTGAAGTACTTCTTCCATCTCCATTTGGTGCACTGTGGACTAGTGAGTAGGTTGTTGCTGGCATCCCTTATGAAGCATATCTGACAATTTTCTTTATCTTTCTGTCTTTGCCTAGCAAACTGATAGAATTTCTTTGTGCCATCTACTGACTTACTTTCCAGAAGTTGGTAGAGAGTCTCTGATACCTTGTTCTTTACTACCACAAATCCTGCCTTAGCTTCTTTGTTAGACAATCAGTGTTCCTTCCTGGCCTGGTCTGTCTTTTCTGTCTCCCACTTTTTCCTGCACTCTTCCTTTGTTTTGAAGATTCATGGACTTCTGCTTTCCACCACCAGCTTTCTTTATGTACCTTGTTTCCATACCTGGCTCAGTTGCACATCTGTTCTTTAGCCCTCAAATGTGATGTTTTGAGGTGCTGCTATTCTTCATCTCCACCTACTTCCTCTACTTTTTGAGGTTCTAGAGAACAGAGTAATTCCTTGAACTGTTGTGCTTTCTCTCCGGTCAACTTCCAGGTCTTCAGCCTGATTTCTATTTACCTTAGAGCCTTCTCTAACCACTGCTTGCAGCCAATTGTGGCAATCAGTGGTTTATGCTGCGGGCCAACTGTTTCACTTGGTATGACTTGCAATTGCTGATTCTAGCCAGTGCCCTTTCCTTACTAAGAAGTCTAGCCGAATTGCACGTTGGCCACTCTTGTATGTGATCTTGTGACTCTCTTTCTGAACTATGTGTTGGCTAATATCAAGCCATTTGCCAGGTAGAAGTCTAGAACTGCCTCTTCATGTGGACTGAGGCAGTCCTCGTATCCTGTTCTGTCTGTCCCAATATGAGCATTCAGGTCACCCATTAATCAACACCAATTCCTATTGTCCTGCTTTATCTAGTACATCCTGCAACTGCTGTCTGAATCCACTCTTCCTTACCATCACAACCCTGCTGTAGGGCACAGGCTAAGATTATGAATACTGCCCTAGCATTAGGCTGGAGTCTGATTCCCATGAGTCTATCACTAGTTCTGATGACAGACCTCACTGCCTTCTGAAGCTTCTCCCTCACCACAGTTCCCACACCATTTCTAGCCTGTCCTCCTCCTGAGTTGTAGACCCTGGATCCCAAGCCAAGTGGTTTTGTTGTTCTGTCCTTCCATATTGCCTTCTGGATAAACAGGATGCCCAGCTTTCTCCTTACCATCATGTCATCCACTTCCAAACAGTGTCCTCTCAGTGAATATACACAGTGTAGCAATCCTACGTTCATGTTTGGCATGTTGATTGGTTTTAGGTCCAGTTTTTACTCAACAGAGCTATTACATGTAAACCAAGCAGGGTAACTGGACACTGGCCAGTCAGTAGCTTACTGACCAAGGGCTGATGGGCTTTATGGTGGGCACACTCTGGCCAATAGGGGTACATACATCCCTCCCCACTGTTAGCAGGAGTCCCTGGCATAGGATGGAGTATACCAGGTCTTCAACCCACTGGCAAATACCCATGCCCATTTAGCGACATTAGTCAACATGACCAAATTACCTAAAGCAATATTGTACACTGTCATATGGCTAGCCCTGGCACGGTGTGCAGTCTGTGATCCATGTTCTCCTATCATGAGGATACAGCTCACCACAGTAAATGCCCAAATAATTTAGTTTATACAAATCTTTCCCCTATAGGGCACCATGTAGAGTCTGTGCTGCTGCTGCCCACAGCTCCACTCTTGGGCAAGTCTGAGAAGGAAACACTCAGCATGTTTTTCAGAGGGTGGGGACCCTGACAGAGAGAGGGAGAACATGCAAACTCCAAACAGGCATTGGCTGGGGGTAAGGATTGAACCTTGTGCTTTGTGCTTGGGAGGCAAAGACCTTAACCATTATGCTCAATGCATGTGGCACCATTAACCACCAGTTCAGCGCATTGTTGTGTGCTGCCCTTGGAGGTTTATGACATATCTGTGGAAGGCCTTATAGTTATCTTTCACCTAGGAGGCTTTTTTTTTTTTTTTTTTTTTTTTTTTATATAAAGAAGAAACATTTTAGTAAATGATCACATATTACATAGGCAGTCATACACTATACATGAAAACAAGCCATATTGACATAATTTTAGATAATCTATCCAGTCAGTCATGCATTACATAGCTCATATAAGTCCTGCCTTCTTTTAGGCCTTGTTCCTCCTCTGCATGTATTATTCCCACAATTCCCATTTTTTCCTATGTAATTTGCTCCTACCCTTTTCTAAAAATCCCAGTTCCTGTTTTATCTCTGTTACTATACTCACAACTTCTAGTAAAGTTGGTTTAGCCATTGATTTCCATTTTCTAATAACTGCTTTTTTTGGGCAGCCACCATAATTAAACTCAGCAAGGCCTTACTACGTTTAGGCCAATTTGCCCACAGAGTATCTCCGACAGAGCAGTCTGCCAACTCATAACACTCCCAGAAAATGCATCCCAGCTACCTCTTTCTTCCCCATCACACCTCCAACATTTGCTGTCTACCTGAGGAAAAATTATTTGGAATCCACTTGGAGTATTAAAACACCTATGTAAACACTTCCAAGCAAAGATCATAAATCTTCTAAACTTTGTTGTATATTTGGGAGACATACATATATCCCCCCATTGATTCTTTGTGAATTGCTTAACCAATCTCTCTTCCTAATCCTTTCTAACCACCTCTGATAGATTCTTATAGTTATCATGCAATATTTTGTATACTCTGCTAATAATTCCTTTTTTTTGTTTTTTTAACAGCAGCTTTTGTTCTAGATTCTACTGCTCTAACAGTGCTGGTCTTTTGCTTAGAATCCTCCTATTTATTTCTCTTTACCTATACTCGGATATCAATCCTTGACATGGAAGGCAATCTCTGTCCTGCAGTCCAAATAAATTATTTGCCTCTTCCCGTTCTATTACCTTTCCCATTTGCTTCCAATACCTTTGTTTTTTTTACTAGTTTTCTCCAATACATTCTAGCCCCCTCATACCTATTGTCTCTAATCCTAAATGCAGTCATCCCTATAAGCAGAATCACCTTTCTCAATTCTCGTGTTGGCCTAGTTCTTAGAATGCTTTCTGCTACTTTCCCCTGGGAGGCTATCTTAGGCTCAGAGTTGACTCTGCTTGATCTAATTAGCCCTCATAGTTGCCAATTTACTTTGATGAGAAAAAAAGCTTCTATCTTTATGGGAATTACCCTTCCTGATTTTTGCCATCATTTTTCCTTTTGTTGTACAGCCTATTTAATTTGGAATGCCACCAGGGCAGTTTGTTTCTGGGGCTAGCCCTAGGCTTACTTCTGTTAGGTACAGCAGCCTCTATGCAGCCATTGACATGGTTGTACAGAGTTTGAGAACAATTCAGCATAGGCTGCTGTGTTCTCTGGGTTTGGAGGGGCATTGAATTTTGACAAACCATCACATAATAAAAAGGTAATTCCTTTGTAATAGTTCCCAACTGTTACTGAGTTTAATTGGATTACAGAGTTGATTTTGAAGGAGTCAGCTTTATGGTTGGACTTTACCAGGGAGAATGAGACTTCGGGGGGGGAAACATTCTCCCAAATCTGTGAGTATGAGGTCCAGAGTGTTGAAGTCTCTAGTCGGTGTATTCACTACTTGGTCAAGGATGCTTGTAATTATGAAGTCCAGAAATCCATGTGCCCATAGATTTGAGGTTGTGTAGGATTCCTAGCCTACAGAGGGTTAATTAAAGCCTCCCATGAGTAGAGTGTTAGGTTG
Organism: Protopterus annectens; assembly: GCF_019279795.1. Classification (NCBI taxonomy): domain Eukaryota; kingdom Metazoa; phylum Chordata; order Ceratodontiformes; family Protopteridae; genus Protopterus; species Protopterus annectens. Next base: position 1,914,036,237 of record NC_056741.1, on the reverse strand, counting down.
GATTGTAAGTGTCTCTAGTAGGTCCAAGTATGCATTGTGAGCTTCTTGGGACATGCAGGGTGATCTATAGATGGCTAGGATATGCTACAGGATTTTGCCTATGGTGATCTGCACATGGAGGAACTCCAGCACATCATCCTGTTTGACCACCCTAGAGGTATGCTTGTTACTGATGTAGACTGATACACCTCCTCCTTTAGCCCTTGTCCGTACAGCTACTGGTCTACGAAAGGCATGGAAACCTTGCACTGTCAGGGTACTGTCTGCTGCTTTAAACCATGTCCCGAATATAGATATCTGTGCAGTTACTGAGTGTAAGGAGGGCTTGGAGGGAGTTTTTTTTTAGGCTCCTGGCATTGAGCAGTAACACCTTGATGTTCAGTTGAATTGATTTTGCTATGTCGGTAGGTTTATCAAGTTGCATTGCCTAAAAAAAAAATCACCAAGTTCAGACCATACTTTCCAAAGCAACATGGGATGTTAATCATGTCTTCCCAAGCTGCCAAATACTGGATCCACTTAGAATACACCAAAAAGATAGCCAGGTGCTGAAATCAATCACTTTTCCCTCATATCGTGACATCATCCTCAGTGATGGAAACAGGCTGCTCAATGCTAGGCTCATAAAGCTCCATAATGTCTCTCTTCATATAGTCCAGGGAGGTACATCTCAGATTATTTACACCTACATGGACTATGATGGAATCATACTAGCACCTGTGATGTAATGACTTCTATGTGTAAGAGATTTGGAGAATCATGGCTCCATATAAACAACTATTATCTTCTCCATGTTCAGTCTGGCTAGAGGGGCATCACTATATCTTATAATGGAGTCCCCTATGACAAGAGTCCTGGGAAGACAGTTTGCTTGCCTTAGGGTTTAGTGTTTGGTGCTCCACTGACAGTATGTGTGGTGTTAGTTGTTGTTTTAACTGAATGCCTTTGGGCATGCTAAAGCATAGCTTTGACAAATGGTGGTCTAGGCGATCTCTGCTGTTTGAGAAGATTTCCTACAAGTGCCTCAGCATACATTAGTCACCATGTGTGTGTTGTGTGCATGGTTTTGATAACCTGAAGTGCACTCATATGTGAGAGTTTAGCCTCCAGTGTCATTGTGTAAGTACATCTGTCATACACTGTGCCTGCTTCTTTAAGGATTAAGTGGTTCTCAGTAAACATGAGACAACTGCTACATTGCCTCAAGATGCCCAGATGCACCAAGCTGGCTACAGAGAAGTTAGGAAATTGCATATGCGTATTGTCCATTCCTTTGATTTGTGAGGTACAAGGGGGTGGTGTATTAGGGTTAGAATGCTATTAAGGCCAATTTGTTGATGCAAACTAATCAGGGTGCTTTATTGGACCAGATTATGCTAAACAGTACTAAATTCTATTAACTTTAATGTTTATACAATACTGAATTCTACTAAATATGTAGGTATTGCCACTTAACTCCCAACTAGCTGCTCTAAGCTCGTCGTGCACTAGGTACTTGCTTTACATTGCTGCTTTACATAGTACAGTTTTTATGGACCATTCTGCAAGGGCATTACCTTTCTAGGTGTTTGCTACTTTACAGGGTACTGCTAACCCATGCAAATACATGCAACATTTACAACAGCCCATACAAAACGAGTCCTCTGACTACTAAAATGACTACAGTACGAGTCCTTGTGTATATTTCCCAACTCAGACTGACCAGGCAAATACCTCCTGCCACAAGATGAATAAACCAAGTCCTCCTAACGTAGTAAAAACACAATAGTAAAGACCTACGAGTGCAATGCTACCACAAACATAAGCTGGAAATCCCTTGCTGAAGGCAATTTCAAGACGGTCTTACAGCATTAACAGTGAGAGGAAGGGCAACTTTTTAACTTTTTTTTTCACAAAAAAAATCAGTGAAATGCACCCATAATGTACAAAATAGTAGCAATCACTCAAAATAAAACAAGTGATCCACGGTGATGCAGCAGTTAGCAGTGTCAACTCACAGCAAGAGGTTCTCCAGTTCTATTCTCGGCTGGAGCGCCTTCTATATGGAGTCTGCATGTCCTCCCCCTGGTTGAGTGAATCTAAAGACATGCAGGTAGGTGCGAGCTTGTGTGGGTGTGCCTTCTTTGAAGGTTGGGTGCCGGGCAGGCAACTTGACACCATAAAAATTCACTGCCAATCATTAGCAGACCAGAGTTCCACTGTGGCGACCCCTAAACGGGAAAAGCCAAAAGGCAGTTTAGACTCAAAATCAAACAAGTGCAATTTAGCAATCAAAAATACTTAATTTTGCCTGTATGGCATTGGATACATGAAAACACTTCTGGAATCTAGGTTAGGACTCCAACCTTGCTGAGATCCTGGAAAATGAGGAGGAAACAATATGTAACAAAGGAGGTTTACTCGACAGCAATAATGGTTTTCCTGGGTGGGCACTCTCTATCATGGATCTGTGATAAACAATGGGTTAGAAGCGTACACTAAATAGCTCACACAACAAATAATAGCAATGAAAGAGGAGAGGAAGGGACGTTGGAAATCAGAGAGACACAGCCTTATAAAAACAGCAGCAGCCAAAGGGTGGGACAGTTGGATAAAGTAAGCAGAGAGGCAGCCAAGTAAACAAAGGCAGTACTTGAGCCGTTTCAGAAACTTTAGCTTAATGTGTTAAGGAGGGCAAATACAGAATGCAATTTTAAGCAGGTAAAACCTAAGCAGAATACAAAACACTGAAGCACGAACTGGATAGAGTTCTGTCACAATTGACCTTCTACTGCAGTTTACAGCACCAGACTACAGAGAAATTTACCAGCAACACAGTTTATGGAAGAAATGCAATAATAAAATGACTAAGGCTCAAAATCTGGTAGTAGCACACTGTTCTGCCACAACTGTGAATTAAACTACAAGACTAATGCCCGGCAGGATTTAAAATTCAAACACAGTTTGTGGTAATAGAAGTGCAGAATAATGCATAAACACAACCTTCCCACGACTAATGAAAATACAAAAAAGGTTCCAAAACAAAACTAAAAAAAATGCAAACAGATGGAACAGAACAAAAATACAAAGTAGCATCACCACACAGGTCACTATCACTGCAACTCACATATTTATGCAGAATTGAAATAATTAAAATAATTTAATTCGCTTTCCCTTTTTTTTCTTGAAAAGCTAGTTGCTCACAGTTCCACACCTCTCCAAGTCTTGGATAAAAGACACTGGGTGGGGGGTAGCTTTGCACTGGAAATAGGAGGCTAGCTAGAGAGCTATCCAATCAAATAAAGGTAATATTGGACCTCTTTCAGAAAGTGGGGGATGGGGGCAGACAGAGAACGTAACTTTAAGCAGGTAAAAGCTAAGCAAAATATAAAAGTACTGAACACAAATTGCAGCACAGACGATTCTCTTATGATTGACCTTCTACTGCAGTTTAAGGCAGCAGACTATGCAGAAATCTACCGGTAACACAGTTTATGGAAAAAATGTAATAATAAATGACAAAGACACAAAATCTGGCAGTAATACACTGTTCTGCCACAACTGTGTATTAAACTTCAAGACTATGGCCCAGCAGGTTTTAAATGACACACATTACAGGTAATTCTACTACGGTAGCGTTGTCGCCTCACAGTAAGACGTTGTCCTGTTCAATTCTCAGCTAAAGCGTCTTCTGAGTGGAGACATGCGTGAATGGGCGTACCTTTGTTGAAGGTTGTGAGTCAGGCCTGGCAAGCTGATACGCAAAAATCTACTGCCAATCATTACAAGACCGGAGTTCCGCTGTGGCGACCCCTAACCGGGAAAAGCAGAAAGATACAACAACAACAGTTAATTCTACTTTTGGAAATAAAAGTGCAGAGTAATGCAGAAAAACAAATCTTCCCACAACTGCTAATTAAAAAACAAGACTAAGGTCTCAGAACACCCTAAAAATACAAATGGAAAAGTACAAAGTAGTATTACCACAAAGGTCACTATAACTGCTACTCAAATATTTAAGTTTAATTAAAATAGCAATAATAATAAAAGTAACAATAATAATTACAGTTAAATTAAATATTAAGTATTAAATTTAATTAAAATAGTTAAAATTGTCCTCGTTTTTTTTTGAAAAGCTAGTTACAATTACACACTTCTCCAAGTCTTGCATAAGACTCGTGGTTGGCTTTATTTAATCACTCTTGCTTCACCTTAGTGACAAACCACACCAACCATGGGCAAATCCTGACATACCCACACACAGTCATGGATTACTTATTAATTATTATATGAATGTTACTCAATGTTATTCTTTGATTATTTATGGTTTTGTATTTTAATGTTTTTATTCTGCTGCTCAGGCAAACTTGAACTTAACCTTGATACACATACTGATTTAACATTGCTCCTTAAAAAAACACTCAAATTAATTCCTAATCTCAGACTGTATTGCAAGTAGTTAACTAGTGACCATACTGCTTTATTACAATTATATTATAAATCTTTTTTTATTCCAATTATACTATAAATCTTAATTGGACTAGTGGCTTCATAAGTTGTAGTACTATCAATTTTATTAAAATAAATCTGTCTTAGGTGGTTTGTTCTGTATCTATGCCCACACCAACTTGACTTCTTTTATAGACTCCCATACAGCCATTTTTTAACCAAGGTGTTCTATTTTTAATCTCTAATCATTTTCAGTTCCAAACTAACCTCTGTAATCTTAATATTTTTCCTCTTTTGTTGGTGACTTGTCTTTTGTTGTCCATTTTCTAGTTAAATTTTCATAGAAACTATCAGCACTAAAGATAGCAATACCCATTTAGTATGTGCTATTTTATACCAACTCAACAACAGCACCTCCATAATGAGGTAAGTTTTTTTCCAAAGTATTAGCATATTGTTCTATTTATTTCTGGACTGAAGAAAATTCCACACATTCCTACAATTTATACTGCCAAGAATCTGAAACACCACATCTTCAACATATGCCGCTTATCTGTGGGAACATTTTTCAAGTCTCATAAGGTTAAGGGTAAGACTCGACAATCGTATTTAGATACGCTACCAATATGTGTACCCCGTACGAACTGCAGGAGGAGTCATTACTGGGCACATAGCAGGTGCTGCAAAGAGCATTTTTGGCTGACATCAAGGACTGAAACAATACAAAATTTCTTTTGCATTTTGACTTAGGAATGGGGTCCATTCCCAAAATGGTATCAGAAACCCAAAATATTTGGAGAAATTAAAAAAGGTATAGAAATATTTGTGCAAACATGTCCATTAAAAAATTCTAAATTTTCTGAATTCAGTTGCATATTTAGGAATAAAAACCATCACTCCCCCTTACTGCAATGACTATTTACTCGTTTACGCCATGCTATTTTTAATGTTCTTCTGTACCGTCTTACCAAATCTAACACCGTCTCATGTGCTCAACTGATTACCCTTTCCCAGTTTGTATTTCTGTTCTGGCCTCTATTATAAAGTATATTTGTGGTTTAACAAATTTAATGCCCAGACTCAATACATGTTCTTTCAACTCCAAAGTAAGACAAGCATCTCCAAGTTGTTCAAAGCTCAATAAGCCGAATGTTTGTCTAGCTTTATCCCATTTTACTATACAATTTCCTTATGTGCTCCCAACATACCTTTTGAAAACGCTCATTACATTTTCTTCTGTCGCTCTCAATAACCTGATTATATATACACACACACATACATACATATACACACACACACACACACACACACACACACACACACACACACACACACACACTCACTAAGAAGGTTTGTGGTCTGCACTGTTTTGGCAGGACAGGTAGCTTACATCCTTCTAAATTGGGAACTGCTGACTAAAGGCTCAGTGTATGTTATTCTAAAACTGTATTAGTTCCGGTTTAAGCACTTGGGCTTCAGGCCAGTTATTTTACATTAAGAAGGTTCGTGGTATGCACTCTTGTGGGAGGAGAGGCTGGACTCTGCCCTTCTGAGCTGGGAATTTCTGGTTAAAGGCTTATAGTGCCTGCATATTTGAACGGTTTCTTATTGAAATTGGTGCGCCTTGTTTGCTATAGCATGGACTAGATCCAGGCCTGCTGAATCTAGCTTTGTTTGTATAACTTGAGCACTAATCCAGGCCTTCTTTTTTGGAGAAGGTTCCCCTGCACCCCAGTGGCACAAGTGTGCAGTTAGAACTTGTCTGATTGAAGACTACAGGAACAGGGCTCAGTTTTGAGATTTTTTTACTGGTTAATTGGGTAATTTGTTTAAAAGCCTTTTCTGATTGCTTGTAGTCATCAAAAGCTGTTTTAAGTGTATTTTGTTTTACTGTTTTTGCCTTATCTTTTCAAAAAAATTTTTTTCCTTGTTTCCCACCTTTCTAAGCTAGTATAGTCCAGTTTTCAGACTAGTGCTGAATTCAGGGCTGTGTTACAATTTTCTGAGTTGCCCATACCTTACTTGGATAGAGGGAGGTTTCTCTGTTCACATGTGAGAGAGGGAGCTTTGAGCAGCCATCTGTCCCTGGAGGTGTGGTTCCAGCCCAGAAGTTAGTAGTTTATAGGTCATTTTGGGCCAATTTCTATCTCTTCATTTCCCTGCTGTAAAAAATGCTTTTGCACGTCCGGTTAGCTAGGGCTAAATTTACCCCAACTCCATGTCTCCTCTTCAGTTTTTCCCTTGAAAGTAGTCTCTCAACCTAAGCACTTAAAAAGCATCCTACAGTCCAGCACTTGCTCAGACCCAGTAGCAAGCACTAATATACCCAGACACTTGATTGCCCAGCAGGGCAAGGCTCATTATTCACCCTTCACCAACCAAGTGACTAAGCAGCTCACCCTACTACTCAGGCATGACCAAAGGGCAATTTCGGGTATACTCTCTAGTCCAGCTGGTGAATCTGGGTATCCTGAGACAATGTTACAACTGCCTCATGTACACAGACAACCCTCTCCTCCTACCACAAAACATTAACATATGCGAGAGATGCAATTGTATAGCTAAATTGGAGGCTAAGCTCTCTCCACCAAGGACTGGAACAGGCAGTCATGAGGAGAAGGTTAACACTTGCACCACACCTCCAGCCTCACATAGACATACTAAACCAGCACTGGCAAAAAATACACAAAATCATACTCTGAGGCTCTAAATAAAAACCTGCAAAAGCATCACAGACCTCCAAAGCAGACACCCAAAATCCTGCACCTCCCGTCACAAACCACACAACACATAAAACACAAAATCAATGTGCCACACAATCACAGCCCTTAAGGTGAAATAACATACCTAACACACTAGTAATAGGCGACTCTATAGTCAGCCACACTGACGTCCCACTCACTAGGCTGGACAAGGAGAAGGTTACTGTTAGCTGCCTGTCGGGAGCCAGAATCCGCCACATAACACAAGCACTCGTGTCACTCCAGAACAAGTACAAATATGACTCTGCCATTGTTCATGTTGGTGTGAATGACCTGAGACGTACCTCCCTGGACTACATGAAAAGAGACATGGAAGAGCTCTCTGATCATGTAGCCCAGGTGGGTATGACCCTGACTAGCATCCTGCCCTCACCAACAATGATACCGCAGTATAAAGAAAAAATTATCAACTTCAACAACTGACTAAGCTTCTGGTGTCATTCAAAGGGGATCCAGTGTGTCAGCCTGGGATGACATGCTCGACAGGCCTCTTTGCTTCGCAAGAGATGGCTTGCACCTGTCACCCCTAGGCTTTCGAATACTGGCCAAGGCTCTTGCTGCCCCATAGTGCCTTTTTTAGGCAAGGCTCAAAAGTCAAACCCACCTCCGTAAACAGCACAAGTAAAAAAATGAGGACTATGCAACTCAACGCCAGGAGTTTAAATCTCAAAATGCACGCGCTCGAAGAACTCCTCAGTATGGAGAACGTAGACATCTGTGCAGTAATTGAAACCTGGTTCAAGGCTCCACAGAGCACCCCAGCACTACCGGGCTACAACTCATACCACACATTTCGGCCATAGAACATGGATAGAAACACAATAGGAGGGGATGTATCCATATTCATCAAGGATACCTACACCTCCAGGTTAGTGGCGCAGCATGATACCTCCAAGATCATCCATGTGCAACTAACACCAGGCAAATCTGCAATGCAAATTGTGGCCTGCTACAGATCACCCTCCATGACCCAGGACCACCACTCCGCCTTTCTGGAAAACATGAAGGTCCTACCGAACACCCTGATATTGGGGCGATTTCAATTACCCTACCGTTAAATGGGAAAACTACTCAAGTACAAACTCCCAGGTCCAGCGATTCCTGGAATTTATCAACTCATATGCCCTGGATCAGCTGTTAAACTCCCCTACCAGGGGTGAAAACATACTGAACCTGGTCTTCACCAACATGGGTAACAGGTGTTCCACACCAGAGGTAAACCCATCACTGGTTAGATCACATCATAAACTAAATCACTCTGGATGTCCACACCACACCACCACCACCTCCAACGAAGGAAACCACAGTGAAAAAAACTTTTCTATAGCAAACTTCACCTTACTTAAGACAGAGGTGGTAAGTTTCACAGCCCCCACGCTAAAGGATAACAGAGTCCAAGATGCAGGAATCTTTACAAATGCACTCTATGAGCACCTACAAGGATGCATGGATCATGCCATCCCTAGCAAAACCAAGACTCACTCCCCTAAGAGAAGAAAACCAGTCTGGTGGACCCCTGCCATAAACAGGCTATACAATGGAAGGAGGAAACTAGTTCAGAAAAAAGCAAATCCCAAGAAAGAAAGACATCCCTGATCAGTATCCGTAAGAAACTAAACAGATTTGGCAGTCCCAAACCACCTACTTAATAACCGAAAACACAGCAAACCTGTTGTTTAAAAAGTAAGAGCATATTTAAAAACTACTAACAAAGTTAACATGCCATTATTGAAATTGAATAGAGTCTATGGGAAATAGTTGATGTGTTGTGTATATATAACAACTCATCTTTATATGTTATATATATGATTCTATTTATGTTAAAAATTCATTACATCAATATTGTTTCTAGTGTCTAAATGGTGGAGAATGTACATAATAACATCAAATAATAAGATGTTTGTAGTAACTTTGTTAGTAGTTTTTAAATATGCTCTAACTATTGAATTTAACATTATTATTTAATCCATTTCATGGATTAATGTTATTTTATGTATTTAAGTATACTAACAATATATGTAGAAAATTGTTACATTGGTATAATTTTTTACAATACAACGTAATAGTGAAGTGCAATATTATACATATATATTTATATTATACATATCATATGCATACATTATATATCATATTTATGCACATACAAGATAGTAGTTAATATATAAGTAAAAATACAGATATTGTATAATAGAATATATACACATATATTTTTAAGATATTGTATAGTATATTAAGTTAATTTGTTGTATATATTTAAATTCAGTTTTAGTATTATTATTAATTTTTTAACATATTGTGTATACATACAACTTATATTGAACATTGGGTTTAATATACACTTATATGGTTAGTACATTTGATTCCATCTTATGAAATGTGTTATTTCCCTTTTAAGAACTTATTATTGAAAGTTAATTACTTCAATTAAGTAATTATTCAATGACTTAAATCATATATAAACCTTGTGTTGAGATAACAGTATGTATTCTGAAGAAGTTCGTATGGACGAAACCTAGGTCAATAAAGCGGTTTTAAAGAAGGAACGTGTGGTGGCTTCCTGTTCGTATTGGTTTTTGTGCTATAAGCATTTTATTGGTATTGCTTTACATCTCCTCATTGGCATCGGCTGCATCTTACTTTTTAAACAACACCAAACCACCTACTTCCTTGGTCAGAATTAGTTTTTTTTTAAGTTTTTCCCCCACTGTATCCTCTCTTTTTCAAATCCCAAAGAAAGTCCTTAATTTCCTTTTTTATATTCTTCCACATCTGGTTTCTTGGTTAAGAAATACAAGCTTGACCTACATCTAGATCCAGGGGGATCAAAAGCATCTTAATCATATTTATCTTATGTCCATAAAAATTCTAAATCATATTTCTTCTGAAGAGGACCGAATCAGTCCTCAGTTTTACCATCTTCTTTCTGTCCACCTCATCCATTTTCATTAGCATCACACTACATCATGTATCAATAAAAATGTTGACTTGGCAATATTTTCTTTACTGTTTTCTTTTGCTTGCTTTTCTGACTACATTTCCTTTATTCTACTTCAGTAGCTATTATACCCTGCCTTCCTTTTACTATGTTTCATCATGCCTTCTTGATGCTGCATAATTTCTTTATCTTCTGATGTCACTTCATTTGGGAATCACAGTTCTTTCCTTATCTTTTTCAACCGCATATCTGATTCACAAAAAATGATAGCTGCCTCTTCATATTGGTTTCTGTGCTAACACCAAAACCACCAATACTGATTAGCTCAACAGCAGAAGGGTGTATGTAAACTCCAAAGATTACAAACTGCAGCATAAATTTCCAGTCAAATTGTATTCAATACTCCAGTATGTCCATTTACAAAAATTTTCTGAGATGCTGCCAAATTTTGATAAGAGCTTTTCTTGGTGCAAGTGCACAGGGATGCATTGCTACAAGCAAGAAAACATCTGCTAAAATATCACCAGGCTACTAAAACATACGCTAAGGAAAGCAACAACCCTCCATTTAAAAACCTGTTTAAAACCCATTTAACAGAACATATTTAATTGTTTTAAAGATAATGGATAAACTAGAACAAATTACCAGAACGTTGTTGAATTAACAATTTTATTTTTGCTGCACTTTTACTTACCACAGACAGCGCTTCAATGCTATTTTTTTTTTGGCAAATAGTTGCAATTTGGTAATGCAAGCAATGCTCCAGAGTTAATGCTTTAAAAACTGGATACAGCTCGTCACCTAATCAATATAGTACTTTCTTCTAACACACCTCCTACACTTAGTTATAACGTCTTCAGTTTGTGAAATGGCATACTCGGATAAGCCAACTTATAAACTGTCACAACAAACAACTCTGTGTGTGGTTTCTAAATGTGCAAAAAACTGTCCTTGAGTGCCATTTTTCTCTACAAGTTAATAGACAGGTTAGACAACTAACAATGTGCCATTTTTCTCTACAAGTTAATAGACAGGTTAGACAACTAACAATGTGCCATTTTTCTCTACAAGTTAATAGACAGGTTAGACAACTAACAATGTGCCATTTTTCTCTACAAGTTAATAGACAGGTTAGACAGCTAACAATGTGCCATTTTTCTCTACAAGTTAATAGACAGGTTAGACAGCTAACAATGTGCCATTTTTCTCTACAAGTTAATAGACAGGTTAGACAGCTAACAATGTGCCATTTTTCTCTACAAGTTAATAGACATGTTAGACAGCTAACTATGTGCCATTTTTCTCTACAAGTTAATAGACAGGTTAGACAGCTAACAATGTGCCATTTTTCTCTACAAGTTAATAGATAGGTTAGACAACTAACAATGTGCTATACTCATTTGTTTGTCAAGTATGTTGGATAAATACCCTTCAGATGTTCCTACATGTTACAGTATGCTTACAGCTCCAGTTCATAAAATCTTGACTGTTAAGTTCCATCAGATCTTCAGTCAAAAGGGTAGCAAACATGCATAAAACCAAAATGTTTCCATGTATGAGACTCAACTTTCTTGCTGTACTAGTATCATATCTTGCATTATTTTTGCGTAAAAGTGCAAAACTGCATACTTCATATGTTTATCTTATCAACCTTCTCCATTTTGTGTTTTCTATGCGTCATTGCATATAGCAAGGTTAGTGGTTGAAGAGAGTCATAAAACCAGTTCACTTACCCAGTTAAAATTTAAATAAAATAAAAATGTACATTCAAATATACATACATAAATGCTACTTGTTTAGAGCTACCATGGTTGCACCTAAATGCCACATGCAATACTTGCAGTTTTTGTATAAACACTCCCCAGTTAACATTACACTTGAATGTCTAAATCTGATCATGCACATTTATCAATCAGATTACTTCCAGTGCTTCAAATTGAAGTGTTTAATGCACAAGTTGTGGGAGTAAAAATATCAAACTACTCTTCTGAACTGCAGTCTACACAACCTCAATTCACTTAACAAGAAGTTATGCTCTTTCAGTATACAACACACACACTATATTCTCAACAAGCGCGCACGCACACACACACACACACACACACACACACACACACACACAATATTCTCAACAAGCAACTCCCTGCCACCTGGAATCAGTTCCCAATAAACTAGAGAAACACTACAGAGAAACAAAAAAAACTGCTAGTCCACATAATATGTCAAAAAGGTAAATGTTGCTAAATATAAAAGTCATCTTTTCTGACTCTACACTAAATTTAGAGTCACCAAACATTGCTTCTTTATTAACTACAAGAAACTACAAACATCAGTTCAAATGCACAACTCTCCAAGGCTTACAAATTCATTAAAGATCTTTTCTAAATTAAAACACACATGTAAAAATGATACAAGAATCAGCAATTTTTCACCCAAAAGAAAAAAAAAAAATCAGTTCAATGGGCTAATGCAGGGGCTTCTTCTGTCAGGAGTACACGATTCAAATCCCCTCACCTCAGGTATTTAAGGGTTGGTATAATGGTTATAGTGTTTACCTCACAGCCATAAGGTGCGGGATTTTATTCTCACCTAGCATAGTATTTGCATATAAATAAATATTTTTTTCTTTTAAACACCTTTATTAAAATATCTCTTTACAACATAGGTGCACATACATTAATAGAAAAGAAACACACCATATTAATATTTTTACATTTATAAAACATTGTTCATTACATGTTCTCTTTCTTTATAAGAACTATCTTTGTCCAACATTTCATAAATCATTCAGTTCTTCCCTTAAACCTCACTCCTCCTGAGCATTAGTCTTCATGTATTTTCCCACAAATTTCATGTATTTTCCCACAAATTCCATTTACTTCTATGCGATTTGCTCCTTCCCTTTTCTAAAGATAGTTCTTTTATCTCTTTTACAATATTCAATACTTGTAATACAGTTTATTTAGATTCAATTTCCATCATCTAATAATTGCTTTTTTGGCAGCCAACAGAATTAAACTTAGTAAGGCCTTATTATGTCTAAGCAATTCAGATCCTGTTCCCCAGCTCGAAAGAATCATTTCTTTAGTTACAACCATTTGCTTCCCCAATAATACTGAGAGTACTCTGTAGGTAACTTTTTTTTTTTTTTATTTTAATTCTGCAAATTCATTATACTCCCAAAAACATGTTCCCAATTACCTCCTCCTTCGCCATCACACCTCCAATATTTGCTATACGACATGTGGTAAAATTCCTTGAAGTCTGCTTGGGGTAGAAAAAGACCTATGCAAACACTTCCAAGCAACAATCCTAAACCTTCTCAATTTTGATGCTCACTTGAGAGTCATAAATACGATTATCATTGTTCCCATGTAAACTGCTTTTCCAGTCTCTCTTTCCAATCTTTTCTTGCCTCCTCTGATTGATTTTTATACTTAACATGCAATATTTTGTATGCCCTAGTAATTATCCCCTTTTTAAAAGGCAGCTTCTATTCAAGATTCGGCAAAAAAAAAAAATACTAAATCAGGTCTTTCTCTTACAACTCCCCTTGTCTCTTTCTTTTTATCTATACTCTGATATTAGTCCCTAACAGGAAAGGTAGTCTCCGAAATGCAGTCCAAACTTCTCAGCCCCATCCCACTCCATTTCTTTTCCCTCTCTATTTATTTGCTTCCAATGCCTTCATTCCTTTGACAGATTTCTCCAGTACATTCCAGTCTCCTCTTGCCTATTTTCTGTACCCTTGCTTGCAGTCACCCCTACTGGCAAAATTTCCTTTCGCCATTCACATATTGGCTTAGTTCTTAGAATATTTTCTGCAACTTTATGATTATAATATTCTGTATAGTGATTATTATTCTCCTTAAGGATTTGCATCCAAAACCCGATTCTCGCCTTATTTCTTGAACTCCCTCCTGCTTCATCATCCCTTTTCACTTTGAATTATAACTTTCTGCTTGTGTTATGTACATGAACCTTAAGTAGCTCTAAATATTCCTTCAAATCAAGTAATCCTAAACCATCTTGTTCTATTGGGAGGTCAACATATACCCTTTACTCTTACCCTCTTTTACTCCAAGATAAATTCTTTCAACTCTTTATTAATTATTGCCCACATTTTTTCCTATGGTTGATAAAAAAAATTTGCCCGATTGGTATATAAAACTAAAGCGACTAAAGACAATTTCACTGTTTGAATCTTACTATCCATATCCATAAATAAGAGCTTCAATTTTCTCAGTTTTTGTATTAACTTTTGTTTAGTCTCCTCCCATATATATCTTTAGCTGCAATAACAGAAGCATTTTAATCTATACTCCTAAACACTTCATCTTATCATGTTGCCATAAATACAGGTATTGATGAACCAAGTCATGAGTAGGTTTAATTTATGACTATAGCCTCCACTTTATCTTCATTAATTCTATACTCTTTAAAGACTTGAAAAGTCTCAAAATGTCCTACAAGACTAATGTCCTTATCTGGGATTATCAAGTACAAAATAATATCTGAAAATAAAGCCAACTCGTAGCATTTTTTACAACTGATTAATGAGTTAGAGTTACAGGAAGTTACACTTTTATCACTACTGATGTAAAGGACCTTATACAGTCATCCCATATACTGTTGGACTAGAATGGTTTGTTGATTTTCTATTCCAGAAAGGGCTTCTGCAAGAAAGAATCAAAGGCAGTATTATCTGCAAAATAAGGGTGTAGCAATGGGCTCTGCCTGTGGGGTCCTTTTTGCCAACATTACAATGATTATGTGGTGAAAGAAGATTTCTGTTTAATAACAGTTTCATGACCTCATGTAAACTATTTACCAAATACCTGGATGACATCTTTGTTGTATGGGACGATAAAGAGAAGAGACCATTGTTTATAGAATATATTAATTCTACAACTAATTTTCTACAATGTACCCATGAAACCAATGATGACAGCATAGCATATTTAGATATATGGTTAAGTAAAGATATGATGAATGACAAACTTACATCTGGTATTTTTAGAAAAGCCACCTACTCTAATGACTTCCTTCACTATGCAAGTGCACACCCCACTACACAGAAAAAGGCAGTGGTTAAAGGGCAGTTCATGAGAACTTCCTGAATGATCACACTTCAGGAAGAATTTTGGAATAAATGTTTACATCTTAAGGAAATGCTTTCTACTAGAGGGTACCCTAGCTATTTTATAGATAACCTGATATACGATGTCATGAATAAAAGAGACAGTGGTCATTTTATTCCCATTTTACATTCCCACTGTGGTGAAAATATTCTCCTGACACAGGAGAATAGCCCTATTAATAATAATGGAAGTTTAAATAGAAACAGTAACAAAGGCTATACAAATAATTTCATTACCATATATAGTACCGACAGTAAATTTATAATATGGGTTCTTGAAAAGAATCAGTCCATACTGAAGAAAGACATACAGTCTATATCCAAGATTTGTGAGAAATCGATTGTGGTTCACAAAAGAGATATACTTGACTTCTCAAAGGTGATTAATGACACTAAAAGGGCATATATGGGGAAATGTGAAAGATGATCATATTGCAAACATATATTTCAGGATGAACATTTTTCTATTAATTCATATAGATTCAAAGTAGCAGGAAACTTTAATTGTGATACCATAGGTGCAGTTTATATTGCTCTCTGCCAAAGGTGTCTGGGGTTCTACATAGGCAAAACTGAAAGGAAATTGAAGGAAATGGTGTATGAACATCTATATGACATCAAGAAAACTAAAGAAAGTAGTGCACTTTGAAAACGTGCAAGAATTCTCCGGATGCTAGTTTAAGTTCAGTATACTTGAAAAAGTGACCCCAGTGGTGGGGGATGGGGGTCTTGTTCCCCATTACTTGAAAAGTGGGAGCTGTATTGGCAGCTCCATTTGAATGCCGGAAGTTTACCAGGTTTAAAATGAACAAATCCCAACTGCCTGCTTACTAAAAACATTATGTAGATACAGTTTTTTCACATCTATTTATATATACGCATATACATATTATTCATTTATTTGACATTTGTTTACCGGGGTGGTCTGACTGGGTCTACAGAACCCATTTTCAGTGGAGGCCTGGGGAGGAAAGCTCCACATACAGAACAATACAGGTGACATAAGGAATACTATACAAAAATAAGATGACAGGATGTAAACTATTTTACAAGACATATTTTTATGTTTTTGGATGGAATTACTATGTATGTGTGCATATAGGTTTACAATGCTGTTACAATATGCTTTTAGAAAATGCATTTGTTATAACGCTGTGTTTTAGAGAACTTGTCCCTTTAAATATAAGCTTTATGAAGGGCTCGGCTGTCATGTGACTGTTTTGTGTTTGAACTTTATATATAAAGCTTTGGCTAAGAAAAGCTATTTTAGCTGATGACATTTTAAAATATTAGCATGAAAGCATTAATCTAATATCTTTTTGGAATAAAGCTGTTTTTGGATTTATCCTGCTGCCTTTGTGTTGGTTTACAAATCAGCTGTGATCTATTCTGCTGCATTTGTGTTGGTTTTGTGGCCAGTTTGTCTTCAGTTTGGATTTCTGCTTCCTAGTTCCCTCCTAACTTCCAAAGGAAAACCACCTGTTCTTGGAGACTTCCCACCATTTTACCTCATCTCTTCCTATCTTAACTTGGAGTTTTTAAGCCTCATCTTCCTCTAGTCTTGGCTTAATTAAGTAGTCCAGAAATATTTCCATTTGTGCTCTTTCTTGGTTTCCACATGTCTCTGCTTTATATACATTTTCATAAAATTTCCATAATATCTCCAGTAAATCTGTATAACTCTGGTTATTTTTCATCATGAACTCTCCAAGTGCGGAGATAACCCTTTCTACTTTCTGTTGCTTAAGTTCCTGCCTAAAAATTTTTGTGCCCTAGAGCTATTATCAAAAAAATAGTTGCTTGGCATCAATCTTTCTTTTCTGAACTCATGCACATTATCCAAATATCCCCTTATTTTCCATTTAGCATTCCTCAGTTGTTCCTTTCTTTTTTACTATGAGATTTTGCAATACTTTAAACTTTGTCAGCCCCACTAAATAATTCCTATAAATGTTTAACCAATTCTGTTTCTCTTTTATTTCTACCCTAGTTTTAAACTCCACTTTCATTTTACCCCACTCACTAGCTATTCCTTCTGAAGAAATTTCCATCTTCCTTACTAAGTCTTGAATAATTTCCAGTACCCACTCCTTAAACTTCTTTATTTTAAGCATGTAGTTCCCCAAATTTTTATTGGTGCATGATCCGAAATGGTCATTGGATGTGTGTCAAAGCTTTCAATTAAATGCAAATGTTCCTGTGAAGTACAATATATATCCATCTAGCCCAAGTTACTGTACCTTGGGGAATAATATGTAAATTCTGTCTGAATTCCCACTACTGAAATCATGTCTTCTATACCAAATATCTTTAGAAATTTCTTCAGAAACCTACACTCTCGTTATAATTTCCATTCTAGGTTCCTCGATACATCCTCACTGCTGCAAATCAAGTTCTAGTCCACACCTGTAAGTAATATTCCCTGCTGAAAACTGATTATTTCTCCCAAAATGTTCTTAAAGGACCACTATGGGCAAATGATGAAGAAAACATATATTTTTTTATCTTGCCATGATTTACTACACCTCCCAAAGCTGCCTGCAGCAAAATAAGTACTCATTCCTAATTTTATTTTGTTTTTACTCGTCTGCCCTCATGGGGGCAGACATCGTGATTCCTTTGGAAAACTAAATCTGTCCCATAATGCACAGACTGAGAACAAATAGCCCTACCATTTGTTGTCAGACTAGACTTCCATTCACTTAGAATGGAACACCTGAAAAAACTGCCAAGTTTGAGAGTCTGCAGCTCATGTGTCATTGACTGGTATGCGCCGAGTTTTACAAATGTTGTTCCTACTGATGTACTACACATTCTCTGAAAGAAACTTGCAAAAGTGTCAACAAATTACTGAGATAAAAAAGACTTTTCACAAGGAGCAGTTTTGCAAGTTTCAGTTCCTGGCCAGGTTACTCCTCCCATCTCCCCTCCTTCAGTGGGCTACAGTCTCACATTTCCAGCTTTAATAGATTCAACTATTTAGTCAGCTTTGCATGACAATAGACATTAAAAAAAAAAAAAAAAAAATCACAGCCTGGTGTGCCACTAAATCTGTTCCCTTGTATGTCTCTATGCCTCTTCATTTCTGAATAGCATTTCCCAGGAATAAAAAAAAAAAAAAAAAAAAAAAAAAAAAAAAGCAAGCGCATCAGTCCAGCGTTTAGGCCAGTCTTTCCATTTAAAATGTGCACAGTAAAATATTCAACTTATAATGCATTTTGGCTGCTGACATGGTTATCTTTACATAGTTATTCTCTTATAGTATAACCAGAACTTATGGTATTTAATGATAAATTTTACAACAGTTCTCAGTTTCTTAACAATGACCTCCCAAGCCGCTGATGTGACGTAGTACTTTGTCTTACTATTGCTTTATCTAGTTTGTCTTAGTTGTATACCTGTAGCATGTCTCTCATCCCCTCAGCAACAGACTCCTGGAGAAAACTTCCAAAGCAGATACTTGTATTGAGAGAGTAGCAGCAGCTGTAGCAGTGAAACTACACTCCAAAACAATGCACACAAACATAGTACTGACAAACACAAGAGAATTTATATGTCTGAATCAAGCAGTGATGAAATTGCTAGGGACTTCACTGAGCACAATTTTACTCAATCTCTCCATTTCATAATCCATAACATTCGCACCACACTTACAAAGGCACAACTCCACTTTCCACAAACACAGCTACCCACACCCACACAACATACCAGTAAAATTTAAGGCTTTTCCCACCTCTCTGCAAAACACTGCTGTAATGGCTTTGGCAAACAAATGAAAATGATTGATGGGTGTTGGTTCAAGACTCCCATCCATATCTCTCAACAGTACAGATTTTTGCAGAAAGTCCAGATTTTTTGTCCGTTTTTCATAAAATTGCAGTTTTCTGTCAAATCACTGGCAAATCATTGAACACTGAAGTCAGAAAGTTGACAGGCACTTGATTTTCAGACTTCATATCCTTAAGAAAATTCACTCTAATGCAAAACCTGTTTATCAACTTTCTAAGTTTGTAAGTGCAATATTTATAAATTGTCCCATTTTTGGGCCTTTGTCCCCTATTATTTATGGCCTTGTCCAGATTTCTTGTTCTATAATGTTGAGAGTTATGCTGCCATCCCTTCCTACTGGAGCCAGTCCACTGCACTTGCACAAGTGTCCCTCTCAGCAGGGCATCAAGCAGGTATCAGTGCAGATTTGCTTTATAGTTCTTTTACAACACACACACACACACACACACACACACACACACACACACACACACACACACAGTAAATCTTAAAACGACAAACCACACGAAAACTGTAAAACTGGCAAAGTCAGAAAATGACAGGATAGACAAACCACAAGAGTCGAAGTGTAAATTAACAGTAAATCTTGTCAATGTTATTTCTTCTTTTTCTTGGTTTCGTTTCTCTTACTTTTATGTTGCTTTTACTCATTTTTTTCTCCTGCCTCCCATATCTACCCTAATTATTACTTCTAACAAATACTTTTTCTCACTCTTTCTTCTCTTCCCCATCCTCCTTTTTATCCACTATTTGAACTATTCTACTCTGACATTTGCTTTATGGGTAAATAATGAACTGTCACCCTTATGTCAGCACATTTCAGTGCTACATAATATTGTATTTAGCCTAGTACCTACCTATGAACCTATTATTAGACTATCAGCCTAAGGGCCTAAGTAAGCCTAGCCAACAAGTTTCCCTGGCTTATGCCAGCCAAGAAAGTTATTCGCCTGTGCCACTGTCGAGCACAGCCACAGAAGTGATTCCCGAGGTATATTTTCCTATCTCACATCCACTCAAAGATTTTTCTTGAAAAGTGCTAATGAGGAATTTTGCTCGACATATATGTTCCAGAGTATGGGAGGTCTCTGGGACATGAATCTCTCTCTCCAGCATGTCCTGTTTATTGTGGTGACAAGGTGTAGGTCCCATAGAGTGTGTAGCTCAGAGGGATTGGGATTTCTTTAGGTGTAGCATGTCCAACAGCTCTGGGTTTGACATAGCCTTATATGTTAGGCAGAAATCACCTCGGAGGAGGCGATATGCTACAGAGTAAAGCTGGAGTTTTTTTAGACGGTCAGTGTAGGGCATCTGTTTGACACCAGTAATCCTCTTTGTGAGGTACTTTTGCAGCCTTTCCAGCTGCTGCAAATGTCTTGTGAGGTACATTCCAAAAGGGCCGTTGTACTCTATAATGGGTCTAATGAGTGTCAAGTGAAGGGAAACAATGACCTCTTTTTTTCCTGGATGAGAACCCTTTTGTGACGAGGTGTGCCATGTAGAAGGACTTCCCTGACTACTGTGGCGATGTGAATCTCAAAAGAGAGACTACTGTCCACCTGGGTCCCAAAGTCTCATCACACATTCAGTGCTAAGTAGACTACCACCTATGTGGTAGCTCACGGATACGGAGTTTTTACCAAAGGGGATGACAATGCACTTTTTGGCATCGAGCTTGAGGCCATGGCTCTAGCACCAGGCATCTGTCTCAGTGAGGCCCTTCTGTAGGATGTCCACATCATTTGGGGACTCTACTATGGCTCCTAGTTTGCAGTCATCTGCGAACTTCGTTAGCCAGAGGCCTTCTGTGTTAGCCTGTACTTCAGAGAAGTAGACAGGAGAGGTCCAAGGACTGAACCCTGTGGTACTCCACTTGTCACTAATTTGATGTCAGATTTGGAGTCTGCAACTTTTACAGTGTGGGTTCTGTCATTGAGTCAGTTGGCAACCCATCTTGTGACGTAGGGTTTTATACCTAGTTTAGTGTGTTCAGCTATAATTCCAGAATGGGGGATGGTGTAAAAAGCCTTGGCGAGGTCAAGATAGGCTATGTGAACCACCTTAGCCTCATCGACTGCATCAGAAAAGTCGATTATGTTCAGGATGCATGATCTGCCTTTCACAAACTCGAACTGCGTGGGTTGGGTGGGGTCCAGAGTTTGGAGATTACCAATGTCTTTGTTTATGAGTTCCATGATGATATCTGACAGGGCTTAGTGGTAAATCACTTTGGCTATGGTGCGCAGGGTCCTGGGTTCAAGCCTTGCAGAGGCTGCTTATTTTTTTTCAATCATAGCCTCACCTCAGGTTTTGTGCCTGCTGAATGGTGCACAGCTATGGTTATCACACTCCACAAGGGGGGAGCCACCATGGACCCCAGGAACTACCACCCCATTAGCCTGACAAGCCTGGTCTGCAAGGCCATGGAACGTACCATCATGTAACTTATAAACAAAGACATTGGTAATCTCCAAACTCTGGACTCCACCCAGTTCAGGTTTGTAAAAGGCAGATCATGTCTCATAAACCCAATAGACTTCTTTGAAGCAGTCACCAAAGCCATAGACAAGAGTAAGGTGGTTCACACAGCCTATCTAGATCTTGCCAAGGCTTTCAACACCACCCCAACTCTGCAATTATAGATAAACTCACTAAACTAGGTATAAATCCCTATGGTCACAAGATGGGTTGGCAACTGGCTCACTGACCGAACCCACACTGTGAAAGTAGCAAGACTCCAAATCCGACTTCAGACCAGGGACAAGTGGAGTACCACAGGGTTCGGTCCTGGGCTCTCTCTTGTTTGGTATCTATTTCTCTGAAGTACAGGCTAACACAGAAGGTCTTTGGCTAATAAAGTTCACAGATGACTGCAAACTAGGAGCCATAATCGAAACTCCTAATGATGTGGACATCCTACAAAAGGGCCTCACTGAGACAGATGCCTGGTAAGCCATGGCCTCAAGCTCAATGCCAAAAAGTGCACTGTCATCCCCTTTGGTAAAAATTCTGTACCCATGAACTATAAAATAGGCGGTAGTATACTTAACACCAAAAGTGTGATAAGAGACCTTGGGACACAGGTGGACAGTATTCTCTCCTTTGATAATCACATCACCACAGTAGTCAGGAAATCCTTCTACGTAGCACACTTCATCACAAAAGGTTTCTCATCCAGAAAAAAAGAGGTCATTGTTTCCCTCTACTCATTACTCATTAGACCCATTATAGAGTACAACGCCCCTTTTGGTATGTACCTCACAAGACATCTACAACAACTGGAAAGGCCACAGAAATACCTCACAAAGAGGATTACCCACCTCAAACAGATGCCCTACGCAGACAGTCTCAAAAAACTCCAGCTTTACTCCATCGCATATCGCTTACTCAGAGGTGATCTCTGCCTAACATACAAAGTTATGTCAAACCCAGAGCTTTTGGACATGCTCCACTTAAAGAAATCCCAATCCCATCCCTCTGAGCTACATGCTCTAGGGACCTAAACCTTGCCACCAAAATAAACAGAACATGCCGGAGGGATAGATTCCTGTCCCAGAGACTTCCCATACTCTGGAATAAACTACCTATCTATATCAAACAAAGCTCTTCATTAGCACTATTCAAGAAAAATCTTGATGATTGGATGGGAAATAGGAAATTCACCCCGGGGATCACCTCTGTGGCTCTGCTCGACAGAGGCACAGGAAAATAATTTTCTTGGGTGGTAAAAGCCAGGGTACCTTTTTGGCTAGGATTGTATAGGCCCCAGGGCTGATAGCCTCGTACCTACCTACGAACCTATATGTTCCATGGCCTTGCAGACCAAGCTTATCAGGCTAATAGGACAATACTTCCCAGGATCAGTGGTGGCTCCACCTTTGTGGTGTGCGATAACTGTTGCTGTGCGCCATTCAGTGGGCACAAAGCCTGATGTGAGGCTATGACTGAACATGGTGCTTAGGTGGGGAGCCACTTCATTCTGAAGTTTGTGTAAAACGCAGCCTGGGATGTTGTCCAGTCCCATGGATGCTGTGTTTTTGGGTTTATTGAGTGCAGCTTTTACCTGTGTACTTGTGATTACAGGGACTCTGCATTCTTCCTGTATAGATATGGGCCCTTTAGGGTGTGAGAGGGTGGTAAAGTTAGCACTGAACCCATCTGCCAGAATGTTGGCAATATCAGTTGGTTCTGTAATTTTCATGCAGGGACTCTGCATTCTTCCTGTATAGATATGAGCCCTTTAGGGTGTGAGAGGGTGGTAAAGTTAGCACTGAACCTATCTGCCAGAATGTTGGCAATATCAGTTGGTTCTGTAATTTTCATGCAGTTGTGCTGCAACTCAGAGCAGATCTGGGTGTTGCCATTGAGATTCTTGACATAGGTATAGAATGCTTTCTGGTTGTCCTTAGAATCAGTGACGATTTTATTTTCATAGCTAGCTTTGGATGCTCTTATAAGGGATCTCAGCATCTTACTGAGGCTGAGCAGGGAGCTCCATCACTCATGGGATTTTACTCTCTTTTGCAACAGTTTCTTCCTTTTGTTGTACAGTTTGTTTATGGCAGAGGACCACCAGATTGGCTTCCTTTTTCTGGAGGATAGCTTATTGGTTCTGTTTGGGATAGCACAATCCAGGCACTCATGTAAGTGCTTATAGAGTGCATTTGTGTAGGATTCAGCAGTCGTAACTGTATTGGCCGTCTGCATGGGTATCATGAAGTTCGCCACTTCTATCTTAAGAAGCATGAAGTTGGCTATGGAGAAATTTTTTACCGTTGTTTCCTTAACGTGGGGTGGGGTCGGGATGTGGATATCTAGGGTGATTAGCTTATGGTCAGATCTGACCAACAAGGAGTTGACTTCGGGTGTGGAACACCGGTCATTCATGCTGGTAATGACTAGGTCTAGGATATTGTTGCCCTTGGTGGGGTGTGGATAAGTTGATCCAGGGCACTGGAATTTATGAATTCCAGAAAGCGTTGAGCGAAGGAGTTGGTACAAGAGTAGTTTTCCCAGTTAATGGCAGAGTAGTTGAAATTGCCCATTATTAGGGTGTTTGAACCCTAATATTTTCCAGTATATCAAGAAAAGAGTGGGAATCCTGGGGCATGATGGGGGATCTGTAGCACGCTACAATTTGGATTGCAGTTTTGCCCAGAGTTAGTTGCACTTGGATAACCTCGGATGCATTATGCTGAGCAACTAGCCTGCAGGTGTGGATATCCTTAATGAATATGGGCACACCTCCACCTTTGGTGTTCCGGTCCAGGTTACGTGGCCGAAAAGTGTGGTATGAGTTATAGCCTGGTAGTGCAGGGGTGCTCTTTGGAGCCTTGAACCAGGTCTCAGTCACTGCACATGTATCAATGTTCTCCATTTTAAGGAGTGCCTTGAGTGAATGCATTTTGAGATTTAGACTTATAGCATTGAGTAGCATTACCCTCAGTTTTTGCTTGCCTGTTCCTGTTACATTTGAAACTTGCCAAAAAAGGCACTATAGGGGCGGCAACATCCTTAGCCAGTATCCAGAATCCCATGGGCGCCAGGTGCAGGTCATCTCTGGCAAAGCATCATGGTCTGTCAACCATGTCATCCCAGGCAGACAGATACTGGATCTCCTTAGAATGACACCAGAAGCTTAGCCAACTGTTGAAGTCAATCATTTTGTCCTTGTACTGCAGTATCATTCTGGTTCTGGGCGATGGCAGAATGCTACTCAGGGCTAGGGTCATACCTCCCTGGGCTACAAGATCGGGGAGCTCTTCCATGTCTCTTTTCACATAGTCCAGGGAGGCATGTCTCAAGTCATTCACACCAACATGGACAATGACAGAGTCATATTTGTACTTGGTTGTGGAGTGACCTGAGTGCATGTGTTATGTGGCAGATCCTGGCACCCGACAGGCAGCTGACAGTAACCTTCTCCTTGTTTAGCCTGGTAAGTGGGACATCAGTGACTATAGAGTCACCTATGACTAGTGTGTTGGGTACGTTGTTTTGCCTAATATATTATATATGTTATAATATATATATATATGTTTGCCCATAATATCTGAATAAGTGAGTGGGATTTTCATGACAGCATCAAGGAAACATTTTCCTTCCTTCTGTGTTTTTTTTCTTGAGTTTTGGATTTTTTTGGTATATTGATTGATTTTCTTAGTATATTTTATTTATTTATTTTCCATTTGTTTACCAGGTTAGTCCAAATGGACACAAGATGACTGTTTTCAGCGGAGGCTGGGGGAGAAAAGCTCCAGATACATAGTAAACAATTATAAAAAATAATAAAAATAAATTATACAAACATAGCTATTTTGTACAAAGAGCACAGAAAATATAAAAGGAGTAAAATCAGAGTTTTACAATTGATGCAGCATACACAGTGGTTAGAATATTAAGAAATAATTAAACAAGATAACATACAACAAATATACAACTGCTTGAACATAAATTCAAAAAGAAGTTTCCATAGACAAACAGGGTCAAACTAGAAATCATAACTATATTGATATGATTTGTATTGCATTTATCTTGTTTTAATGATGGTATGTGTGTATTATTGTAAGTGTCATATGTGCACAAATATTTGTATTAATCTATATATTTACAGTATATTGACAAAGTACTGGGTCAAATCAGAGGCTTGGGAGGTCATTGTTAAGAAACTGAGAACTGTTGTAAAGCTTGGCATTGAATACCATAAGTTCAGGTTATGCTATAAGAGAACTATGTAAAGATAACCATGTCAGCAGCCAGAATGCATTATAAACTAAATGTTTTACTGTGCACAATAAGAAATGGATAGATTGGCCCAAACTCTGGACTGATGTGTGTGCTTTTTTTTATTCCTGGGGAAATGCTATTCAGAAGTGAAGAGACATATAGGTTCATACTAGGCTATCTGCCCAAGGGCATTTATAAGCCTAGCCCATAGTTATTTGGCTTTCGCCACCCCTTTAGTTTGAATAAAACTATGCCTATTATTTTGCTGTGCCTCTGTCAAGCAGTGACACTGAAGTAATCCCTGGGGTATATCTGCGATCCCCCATCCATTGGTCAAGATTCCTCTTGAACAAGGCCAGCGATGTGCTCTGCCTCACATGTACCGGGATTTTGTTCCACAGCATAGGGAGTCTCTGGGTGATGAATCTGTCCCTCCAGCATGTTCTATTAATAACCGTGTCAAGGTTTAAGTCTCCGCCCTTGTGGTTCTGAGGGATCTAGATTTTTGAGGTGAAGCATATTCATCAAATCAGGGTTTGACATGGCCTTATATGTCAGGCACAGGTCACCTCTGAGCAAGCGGTATGAGACTGAATAGAGCTGGAGTTCTTTCAGTCGGGCAGCATAAGACATATTTTTGAGACCCTTTATCCTTTTGGTGAGGAACTTTTGGGGCCTTTCCAGCTGCTGCAGGTGTCTGGTCAGATACATTCCGAATGGGGCATTGTACTCAATCATAGGTCTAATGAGTGATGAGTACAGGGGCGATGACCTCCTTGATCTAGATATGAATCCCTTCATGATCAGGTGGGCAATGTAGAAGGTTTTCCTAACTACTTTAGCAACATGAGTGTCAAATGAAAGGCTACTGTCAACCTGGGTCCCCAGATCCCTGATGACTTCTTCTGTGCTCAGTGGATTGCCACCTATATGGTAGCTAGGGGTAACCTTGTTTTTCCCGAAGGGTATGACTATGCATTTCTTGGCATTTAACTTTAGGCCATGGCTCTGGCACCAGTTATCCATTTCTGTGAGGCCCTTCTGAAGGATATCTGTGTCAGATGTGTTTTCGACTATGGCGCCCAGTTTGCAGTCATCTGCAAACTTTGTCAGCCATAACCCTCCTGTGTTTGCTTGTACTTCAGAAAAGTAGATGCCGAACAAGAGTGGACCCAGGACTGAGCCCTGTGGGACACCACTTGTGACAGGCTTTGAGTCTGACATGGCTCCAGCAACTCTGACCCTGTGGGTTCTGTCACTTAGCCAGTTTGCAACCCATCTTGTGATGTATGGGTTTACATTCAAGCTGATGAGTTTTTGATGATACCTGAGTGGGGTATTGTGTCGAAGGCCTTTGCCAGGTCAAGGTAGGCTGTATGGACTGCCTTTCCCTCATCAATGGCCTTGGTGACTGTCTCGAAAAAGTCAACCAAGTTTAAAAGGCATGATCTGCCTTTGACAAAGCCAAACTGGGTTGGATCCAAAGTCTGCAAGTTCCCTATGTCTTTATTTATGAGTTCCATTATGATCCTCTCCATGGCTTTGCAGATAAGGCTTGTCAAGCTAATGGGACGGTAATTTCCAGGGTCGGTGGAGGCACCGCCCTTGTGAAGTGGGACCACAGTCGCCGTGCGCCACTCCTTGGGTACGTATCCTGAGGTGAGGCTAAGATTAAACAGTTGTCCTAACTGCGGGTTTAATTCCTCATTGAGTTCATGGAGCACACAGCCGGGAACACCATCCGGTCCCATGGATGCTGTGTTTTTTGCTTTGGAGAGAGCAGTTCTCACCTGGGCGTTGGAGATGTTTGGGGGGCTACAATCCTCTGGTATAGATATCTCTCCTTTTGGGGGGGGGAGAAGTTTGCACTGAACCTGTCAGCCAGTATGTTGGCAATGTGTGTAGGTTCAGTAATCTTCACATAATTTTGAACTAATTCTGAGCATATCTGGGAGTTTCCTCCTAGGTTTCTAACATAGCTAAAGAAGGCCTTATGATTGTCTTTTGAATCCTTGGCGATTTTTCTCTCAAAATTTGCCTTGGATGATTTTATGAGAGCTCTTAGTTTTTACTTATAATGATCAAGGGTGTCTTACCTTTCAAGGATTTTGCTCTATCTTGTAGTAGCTTCCTCCTTTTGTTGTAGAGCTTGTTTATGGCTGGGGTCCACCAGACTGGACGCTTGCCTTTGGTACAAAGAGTCTTAGTTTTGTTTGGGATTGCCTGATCCATGCAGTCCTGTAGGTGCTGGTAGAAGGCATTTGTAAGTGATTCAGCAGTTTGAGTAATGTTTACCACTGGCTCAGGGGCCTTAAAGGAGACCACACTAGTTTTTAGAAGTGTGAAGTCGGCTTTTGAGAAGTTTTTCACTGTGGTCTTTTTGTTTCAGGTGGGGGCGGGATGAGGACCTCCAGCGAGATTAGTTTATGATCTGATCTCACCAGTGAGGGGTATACTTCCGGTGTTGAACATTGGGATCCCATGTTCGTGATGATGAGATCAAGTATGTTTTCTCCTCTTGTGGGGATGGTGACTAGTTGTTCCATGGCATTTGAGTTTATGAACTCCAGGAACCTTTGGGCTAGAGTGTTTGGGCTTGAGTAGTGTTCCCAGTCTATATTAGGGTAGTTGAAGTCACCTAGTATGATGGTGTTTGGAGATACATTTATCCCTCCATTGTTTTCAGGAAGGCCATGTGAGGTTCCTGAGTTTGAGAGGGTGGCCTGTAACATGCTACAAATTGCAGAGCAGTCTTGCCTATGGTTAATTGCACCTGGATGGTCTCCGATGCATCGTGCGTTGCCACCAACCTTGAGGTGTGGGTGTCCTTTATGAATATGGACACCCCTCCTTTCTTGGTGTTGTCCGGATTTTGGGGCCGGAACGCATGATATGAGGTGAAACCTGCTAGTGCTGGGGTGCTCTCAGGAGCCTTGAACCAGGTTTCTGTCACAGCACAGACATCGATGTTCTCCATACTGAGAAGGGCCTCGAGTGCGTGCATCTTGAGATTGAGACTTCTGGCATTGAGCAGCATTACCCTTAGTTTTTTACTTTTTGTGTTCTAGGGTGGTAGGTTTAGAATTTGAGCCTTGCCTAAAAAGGCACTATGGGGTGGCAAGAGCCTTTGCCAATATCCGAAGCCTAGGGTGACAGGTGCAAGCCGTCCCTTGCGAAGCAGTGTGGCTTGTCCAGCATGTCATCCCAGGCAGACAGACATTGATCCCCTTTGAATGACACCAGAATTTAAGCCAATTATTAAAGCTGATCATCTTATCACTGTATTGTGGCATCATTCTAGGTGAAGGTAGGATACTGCTCAAGGTCAGGGTCATACCTGCCTGGGCTACATAATCAGAGAGCTCCTCAATGTCTCTTTTCATGTAGTCCAAGGAGGTACATCTCAGGTCGTTGACACCAGCGTGGACAATGACTGAGTCGTACTTGTACCTGCTGTTGAGAGACCTGAGTGCTTGTGTTATGTGGCGGATTCTAGCGCCCGACAGGCAGCTTACTGTGACCTTCTCCTTACTCAGTCTGGTGAGCGGGACGCCAGTGTGTCTGACTATGGAGTCACCTATGACAAGTATGTTTGGTGTTGTATTTGGCCTTAAGGGCAGTGACTGCTTTGCACACTGATTTTGTTGTTTATGTGTTGTTTGTGTGGTGTATTGAGTTTGCAGTTGCTTGGGTGTCTGCTTTGGAGGCCTCTGCTGTTTAGGTAAATTTTACTCAGAGCCTCCGAGTATGTCTTAGTGTGTTTATGTGTTTGATTCAGTGGTGTGGTTGAGTTATGTGAGACTGGTATTGTGGTGTGTGTAGTTGCCTTCTCCTCCTGCCTGGTCTTGCCAGTCCTGAGTTGAGAGAGCTCAGCCTCCAGTCTGGCTAAATAGCTGCATCTCTCACAAGTGTTAGTGTTACATGGGAGGAGGAGATGGTTGTCCGTGTACATGAGGCAATTGTAACATTGTCTCAGAATTCCCAGATTCACCAAATGGGCAGGAGAGGACGCCAGCATCTGACCCTTCGACATGCTAGAAAGGATTATGAGTTGGTATGAGACAGAAAAGTAGTGGGCTTAGCAGGAAGTGGGCACTCCTGGGGGGTTTTGCTAGTGAGAGATTTGTATAATATAGGAGTGCTTGACCTGCAAAGAGAATGCTTATAAGACAAGTGCTGAGCTTTTTGAGAAGAAAAGCTATTTGGAACAAGTGCTGCACTTTTTAGTGTAGGTGTAAACTGTTTAGGTTCCTAACAGAGCAGTTCTAAGGGAAAAATTGAAGAACAGACTTTCTGGAGCCAGAAAGAGTTTAACCTTGTTTAACCGGCGCTGCCCGATGCTGCTCTAGTGGCAACTCCGCGCTAAAGCACGTTAAAGCGTGCTTGATGGCAGGGGCTGGAAAGAAGCAGGAATAGACCCAAAAGGGAAAATAAAACTACAGTTTCAAGTCAGTAACCACCTCTACGGGGGGCAGGGAAGCTGCTCAATGTTAGTCACTGCCACTGATGAACAGAGAGACCCTCCTTCAGCCCAAGCAAAAATGGCCTCACAGAAACTTTCAAACAGTTCAGGAACAGCAAGCCTGTAACTGAACTTTTTTAACTCTCAGAAAAGTGGGAAAAAAGCAAGATTTTTTTTTTTGTTTTTGTTTTTTACAGAGATAGCAGAGGTTCACAAGTAATATCAAGTTATAACAGTATAGTAAATAAAGGAACAGTTTTAGTGGCACACCAGGCTGTGATTTTTTTGATGTCTATTGTCATGCAAAGCTGACAAAATAGTTGAATCTACCCAAGCTGGAAATGTGAGACTGTAGCCCACTGAAGGAGGGGAGATGGGAGGAGTAACTTGGCCAGGAATTGAAACTTGCAAAACTGCTCCTTGTGAAAAGTCTTTTTTATCTCAGTAATTTGTTGACACTTTTGCAAGTTTCTTTCACAGACTGTGTAGTACATCAATAGGAACAACATTTGTAAAACTCAGCACATACCAGTCAATGACACGAGCTGCAGACTCTCAAACTTGGCATTTTTTTTCCAGGTGGTCCATTCTAAGTGAATGGAAGTCTAGTCCGACAACAAATGGTAGGGCTATTTGTTCTCACAGTCTGTGCATTGAGACAGATTTAGCTTTCCAAAGGAGTCATAATGTCTGCCCCCATGAGGGCAGACAAGAGTAAAAAAAATAAAATTAGGAATGGGCACTTATTCTGCTGCAGGCAGCTTTAGGAAGTGCAGTAAATTATGGCAAGATAAAAAATATACATTTTTCATTGTTTGCCCGTAGTGGTCCTTTAAGATCCCTAATAGCAGTTTTTGGTGGAATATAAATACATGCCAGCATAATCCTCTTCACTCGCCAATAGCCTCTTACTACCACAAATCTACCATTACTGTCTTTTTTTTTTCTCTTTTCATTATTGGAGTTACTATTATTACTCCCAGTTTCCTTTGTCCCCGATATTCTGCTAAATATCAGTTTTGAAATCCTTTCTTTGTCAAATTCACATGCTCATTTCTTTCCAAATGTGCTCCTACGGTATTGCTATTTGCACTGTGCATTTCTTACATTTAATTCAGTACTATTTCCTTTTGGTCTGTATCTGAAAAGCCATTTACATTCCAAGGTACTATAAAGAGACTAGCCACTATGATAAAAGCTGTGGTTCCCTACTTACTATACAAAATTTTTTAAACGGGCATTTCCAACTTTTGTCTAACATTCATACACTAATGTTTGGCAGGCTGATCCTGTATGCAGTTGTTTCTTCTCATCAGCATTTGAACCTATATCACATTTCTCAAGACTTTTTGTTTTAAATGACAACTCTCAAACAAAAACAAAAGTAAATAAAAATTTCAGAACACTCCACTCCCTATAAAATTAGAAAAAAACAGACAAAACTATACACTTTTTTAACAAATGAAGTTCAACCCTCCAGATAGGGACAACTGCCCCTTTAGGCATAATCTAATTTAAAATTAGGGTCACTCATACTAAAGTGCATGTGTGTGCAGCCTGGGTTTCCACTTACACTGACTGCTGTCTGTTCTTATCTTATCTCCATTTCCTTCCCAGATGTGAAAAACAGTTTGTATCCTTTCAGAAAAATTATAGTGTAGCCTTAAGACGGGAAAAAGCACTGTCTGCCTTTAAATAAAACTAATTATGCACTGTTCTAGTAAATGCATTAAACTATTAAGGCTGATGGGGAGATTACTATATCCAATTCATTTGCTATAATTTCAAACTTTACTTTTTACTGAACTGCTTGTCATTGTACCTTTAAATGTTACATTTCCCTCAGCAAAGAATGTTCATAACCGTGATGATTAATTGCTTGCACCTGCAGACAGCTTGTCTCTCTGTAAAAGAGTTCACTCTCCTTCAAAATATTCGAGGCCATACAAATACCACTGAAAAGAGAAAAGGGGAAGAAATCAAAGGAAGGCAAAAGGGAATGATGGAATATGCAAAAGAAAAGGAAAGCTTATACATAACCAAACTGCTACAGCACTATAAAATAAAATTTATAAAAACTGTACATAAAAATATATGTATTTCTGTATATACTATTTTCTCTCTCACCCTCATAAATGTGAAGAACATGAATACAATATTTAGAAGTACAGGTTTATATAATGTGGATCTGTGAAACGTGCTTATTTTAACACTGATGTTACTAGCAACTTCAAAATATCTGCAGAAATGTTATCAATGCAACTAACTGCTCTGTACAGACTTGTATTTGCTTTACTAGTTCTCGCCTCTCAGTGATTTGAAGCCATCACATCCCACCAAAGCAGCCAAAAATATTTTTGTAATGGTGCCAAAAACTAATTTCTCTTCTCACAATTACAATTTTACTAGAATGCTGCTTCACACACTTACACCCCAAACTTCTGCAAAGATTAAGGAAATCCGTCTAGCAGTTATCAACGAGCTGTTAATTAGCTGCTTCTTGTACCCAGGGAACAGGTTTTGATCCCTTCAACTAGTGCCAGTGGTGTGGGGGTAAAAGTGACCCAGGAGCTAAAGGTACCAGAAGAAAAATTGTGAGACCAAGCAGCTTTACAGCCTGCTCCCAACCTTGCTGAACGAGGTATGAAGTACTCACTGATGTGCACTGGGTTTTGATCTCTCAAGTAAAGGAAATGGACTGAAAAAATGTTGTCACCTTAGACTAGAGTGAGTACACTTAACAGGATAAACAGTTGAATACTTGCCTACACCGCACATGGCACTGTGCATGCAGCTGAGGTTCAAGGTAAATGTACACAACTTCCTTTTAAAGACACAGCTAAAAGCCATTCCCATAGCTTCAAAAGCCAAGCGATGATGGTTCTGGTTGTCTATGTTAATCCTGGCCCATTAAGCAGCTGATAAAAAAGCTTCCTTTGGCAACAGATACAGTCAGGAGACCAAACTGGCAGGTGTAGCAGAGGTTATACTGGGAAAAGTGAGTTAGCACAGTTAGTGAGGGGCAAGAAAAAAGAAAATCTTAGTTTGCATAGTTCTTTGAACAACAGTAATGTTGAACACTTTTTATCCAACTCCACACATTCAGATTTACTTAAGTTTACATTGACTGCTTTTGTACTGTACTCCTTCATCCCCTAAACTCCCTCTGCAAATGTACTTCAATTATCTAACCACACTGCCACCCCTACTGAGAGTACTATTTTTTTTTCAATCATCCCCATATTATCAAGAGCACCTGTAAGATTTATCATCAATATTTTACATTTTTAATGTACGTCTCACAAAACTGAAACAAGGTACATGGTTATGCTTTATCTGCCACTCATAATGACTCTGGACTATTTTACTTATATTGTTGTACGATTTGTACTGCTTTCACTGCACATTTACACTGTTTAAACTGTATACACTGTATTCATTTAGGTTTAGGAAAGTATGCATAAATTACTCGACAGAGCTGTTCATTAACATCTATGTGCCTCCTCAAAGCATGCACCAGAGCTATCCTCTGTAAAACAGCCATAGCTCAGAAGGACTAACCTGTTAACAAATTAAATAGAGAGGTACACTGACAAAACTGGTATGTTTTTCTTTGAATACAGATAATTCACTGGAAGTTATATCCCTGCATGAACAAACAGTACCTCATATACCTAGTTAAAAGGAACTACAACTTCAACAACAGACAAATAAGACATTCCTATCTTAACATATTCCTCATTCCTGGAACATACTTCCACTACATGTCAAGCAATTTAACACCCTTGCCACCTTCAATGCAAAAATCAGATTATACTGAATGGGCATCTTCAAAATCTTCCCTAGTGTATTTTGTCTTGCCATGCTTGAGGTAGGAGAGAACTTCTGAAAACAAAAACAAAAAAGGTCTAGACTTGTAATGGTCTGCAGACTGACTGCCCAATATTCATCTATGTGCCTATGAAACTCTCTCTCTTTCGGCTTTTCCCGGTTAGGGGTCACCACAGAGGATCACCTTGTCTGCTCACGATTGGCAGTGGAGTTTTACGGTGTCAAGTTTTCAGCCCGGCGCCCAGTCTTCCATGGAAAGCACACACACACTCATGCCTAGGGCCAATTTTAGCGTGTCCACTCCACTTGCAGCATGTTGGGGTGTGGGAGGAAAACGGAGCTCCCGGAGACAACCCACATGACCGCAGGGAGGACATGCACACTCCACACAGAAGACACCCCAGCCGAAGTTATGAGCCTATGAAACCATGAACCTAAAAGCAGATTTTCACCACATACTCTACTACTGCACATGCTACACATACACACTATCCACCAGCTGGATACAGACATTGAGTGAATCTGCTAAACATTCATTTTACACCAAGAAAAATGAAGACAGGTGAACGTTTTGCTTACAAATACACACTTTTTAAACCAGATACTGTGATAAACTAATTCGTTATTTTCCACTGTTTTGCATTCATTTTCTAGCCACTTACTTATCTCCACCAGCTTAATAGACATTAAACAGAAAAAATGTTTAATGTTGTGGTATTAAAAGTAAGCATGTCTCTACCCATACAGAGAAATAAGACATAAAAATATAAATAGTTTATGTCAAGACTGTATTGTCTAATCATTTAGATTACAGAACATTTAACAACATTAATCTTGCAACACAGCTAACGTCCAGAGAAAGTTACACAAAGTTACACACACAATAATATTAATTAAATTATTAAAGGTTAATTTCACAGCACATCTTTAAAGACCCTTTACATCATATTCAGAAACCACAAAGGTGTACGGAAAACAGAGAAAATGCATCTCTAGGACACCAACTGAATACGCAAACTGTTTTGGGAATGGGAAGATGCAAATTACTGGAAAAATGCACACACACACACATATACATTCTTGGTATTAAAATATTCTGCAAAACATAAATAGGGTAAATAACTTGAGCATTCTTCTTTCATTTTTTATTAAGGAAAAGTGATGGCTGGCTGAAATTTGTACATTTTGTAAGCTACCCAATACTGACAAAGTATGTCTACCCTATCTTAAATCCTACAAACAATTTACTCTTTCAAATATTATGGAAGTAAGTGTGCGTGAAGTACTGGTACTCTGAAACCAAAACATAACACTCCAGATATTTTACACTTTTTTTAGTTAACACCAATTAAAGACTAATCTGTTAGAATTGGAGAAACTCCCGCTAAACAAATTCAAAATATTTATCTAGGGTATAACCATCCAAGTAAGAAAGCCCAAGATGCTTAGTCACAATCATTTAATTCATTTCTATACAGATCGAGTATACCTCCATATCACTGAGCACAAAAGATAATCCCTGTAAATCCGCTACAAGAAGACAAAACGGAATTACACTGCAATATTAGGACAGTTTGTTAACTGATTGAATAACCAGACATTACATCGCCTCACACAAAACTATTAACATATAAAATAACCATTTATGCAAATACACTTACAATAAATTTAATTCTTAGTGGTAACTAGTGTAAATTTTCATCTCCAGAGTGCTTACTCACACATTTTCCAAAGCTTTTTATGAATATCACGGTAAAAAAAAAATCAGCACCTATGTGAATAACTTTACCCAGCGTTTTTTTTTTTCGTAACAAAGTTTCAACTGTAAGAATGCATTATCTCTTCGAAAATTGCTTTCTAACCAAATACTTCCCTTCTCGTTCAGACATTGGGAAAGCGTCACCTGGTTGCCATATCAATTACGTCACGTCCGGTAAACTGGTACTGCAAAGATGTAAACCGTAGTCACTATTAGATTTTGGCTTGGTGCTGAATTTAGAAAGGAATCTCCATGGTGATGGGTGAGGCTAATGTTACTAAGCAACGCTTCATGTTGTATACTGTAGTTAAAGTTGTTGATTGAGCAGCTATACGAATATCTAACGATAGCAAAATGATGCACAGAGAGAAGCAATGCATATAGACGGATTTTATTATTTATTTAATGTTTGTAGATCAGAAAAGTGGACTGCTCCACAAACGACCCATTTCAACCCTTCTTCTTTCGGCTTCTTCCGGTTAGGGGTCGCCACAGCGGATCACTTGTCTGCTCATGATCGTTAGTGGAGTTTTACCCATTTCAACCCTACTCCTGGAAATACAACAAAAGTAAGAATATGCATGAGCGCAGCTAGTTAGAAAGTGGACATAACAATGATAGTCATACCGCTCATCCTCTTACTGCTAGAAATCTTAACAAAGCCTGACAAAAGCGGGGGACAGACTCCAAAATAGGGACAGATTTTAAATATTGGTTTTGTAAACTTAGAAAGTTGCTAGAATAATAAGGTTTGTGTTAACATGCATTTTTCGGAAGGATTTGAAAAGTCTGAAACTCAAATGTATGTCATTATTTAGTGAGTTTAGTCACCAGAAAATCACAAATTTTGAGAAACAGACCAAAAGTATGAGGCGAAAATCTGGACAGTTGAGAGGTATGAAGATGGTGTGTCTATGTGTATGTGTTCTTATTTATATATTATTATTTCTGGTATTATTTTGTTACAGAGAAAGTAAAAAAATCTTCTTATAAGTTATAATTGTAAGGGGGTGGCTGCAGAAACTTTTAATTTTATTTTTTAATTAAGAAGGATAGAAGGGGTTGTTATGGAGGAGACAAGACCCCCACCCCAGTACAGATCAGATTAACCAAAACACTCCAGAATCTCTCAAAATGTTACAGCAGCAACAGCTGTCAATCTCCGCTACCTCCATGACATTCTCAGAGCTACCCAAATGCCCCAGTGAGGTCCAGTGGTCTAATGTCACAAAGATTTGACAATAAATTTATTCATTTATTTACTGACATTTGGGTGATAATAGAGAACACTAGACTGAGCGTAACTCACATCTATGAATATGAACTCGAGTTACGTTCAGTCCAGCATTCTCCACTATCACCAGCAGCACCTGCATGGGTGCAGTAAATAAGCATAAATCAATACCAAATGCAGGTCCTCGATTGAACTAGAAAGCCAGTAAAACCATTACTGTACTAAGTACAGCAGTCGTTTTCTCTGAAGCATACTAGCTCTCAACCTTATAGTGCAAGAAAATCTGGACAGAGCCTAAAATAACGGAATGACAAAGGCCCCTAAAATAGGGGACAGATCCTCTAATAATTAACTAAGCCTAAAATGGCCTCTCAAGGTAACTAGCCCAGTATTTACCTGTTAACCTATAAAACTCAAATGTATATCATTGTTTTATGACTTCAGTCCTCAGTGATTTTCCAGAAAAAAAATTACACATTTTATGAGAAATAGACCAAAAAATGCAAAGCAAAAAGAAAAAATCTGGACGTTCTACAAAACATTTGGACATTTAAAATTGTGCTCCAAAGTACATCATCTGTGAGCGTGTGTGTGTGTGTGTGTGTGTGTGTGTGTGTGTGTCTGTGTGTGTGTTTTTGTTTGAGTGACTTAAGTACAGAATAATGCTAATCAATGCTAATCTCAGCAGATTTACTAAAAAGGGATGTATGGAACATTTTGGTTAAAGCAAATTGACTACCCACTGTACTTTGCTGCAACTTGTATTATTATTAATGCTCACCAGCAGTAGCATTGGAATTGGTGTGTGAAGTGAGTGAGACATGAAAAGAGACAAGACAGAATTATAGATTCTCTCTTTTTGATACTTCTCAACCTTTAGTTTAAGAAATCTAAACAAAGCCAAAACTAATGAGAGGGGACAAAGATCAAAAAATAATGACAGATTTTAAATATTGCTCCTTTAAGCCTAGAAAGATGATGAAATAATAAAAAGTTTGGCAATAATGGAGAACAGTGGACTGAAATACTGTCTTTGCAATTGTGATTTAAAATGCTATGACAGCAGCTGGCATGCATATTACTACGCTTCTGCACTAACACTTCAACTATCATGCAAAGACACTATTTCAGTCCAGTGTTTTCCATTATTGTCAACATTTGTTTACTGGGAAAGTCTGACTGGATAATTTTATCAGTTTTCTGTGGAGGCCTAGCTTCATAAATAAGAGAACAGAAAATACATATACTTAAGTGGAAAATGACGTCATATTACAATATATTGTAAATATATAGATTAGTACAAATATTAATATACATATGACATGTAGAATAATACACATATACCATCATTAAAGCAAGATAAATATAATATCATGTAACATTGAAATGTATTGACATGTTATAAGTGAGAGAGTTTATTACTCATAAAGAAAATGTCAGAGTAGAACATTCAAACGGTGGATAAGAGGAGAAGAGAAAGGGAGGGGGAGAGTGAGAAATAAGTATTTGTTAGAGGCAGAGCCGGATGATGGTCAAATGAGTCCCTAGGCGAGATAGTGGACCAGACCCCCCTCCAACAACCATTCCAGTATCCAATTACTTGTCACTCTCTCCCCCCAGTTACCATAAACACTGTTCAAACCTGTCAGTGTGCATACTGTTTTCTTCTTTACTTTACAAGGATTACAGAGATTTGGATTTAATTTAAAATTTTTATTTCATATTTCATAGCACAAATACCAATGGCTATTTTCTAAACATAACAAAACAGTCTGACACTGAAAACACACTTAGCATGAGCAACAATAAACCTCCCTTCCCTGGAAACTCACATTCATTGAAAATTTATTGTTATTTATTTTTATTTTACATTTGTTTACAAGAAAGCCCTATTGGACAAAATGTCCTTTTTCAGATGAGGCCCAGGGAGAAAAGCT
Source organism: Protopterus annectens (assembly GCF_019279795.1). NCBI lineage: Eukaryota > Metazoa > Chordata > Ceratodontiformes > Protopteridae > Protopterus > Protopterus annectens. The sequence goes on along the minus strand of NC_056741.1, from coordinate 1,913,997,234 downwards.
CCACATTTATAAATAACCATAAGATACATATCCAAGTACAGATACAAATATTGATTCAATCTCAGATACAAGTACAAAATAAAAATACTTGTTATACATTTTACTGATATAGTCTAGATAGGATACAAAGAATAGCAGTACTGTGATTGTAGGCAGAAAACAAGCAAGTTAAGCATATATATGCTTAGCAGGGGTATACTCTTCTGATACAAAAATAACAGGTTGTGTTCCTTTAGCTGCCTTAAGACATATATTTCCGAACCAGGGATTGTGGAAGAGCAGGTCCATGATTCTGATAGGTGTGATTTGAAAAGTTTTTTAAAGTTAGAAGCGTTAGTAATTGTTCTGATATTTAATGGCAGGGAATTCCAAGTTTTGGCTATGCGGTTGGAGTAAAGGGAAACTCCACCTGCATTGTTAGGTTTGAATATATTTAGGAAGGATTTGTTACTGGAATACAATACTCTGTTAACGGAGTAGTGTATTAATAGATTTTGAAGTACTGGTATGTTTTCTGGCTGATTTGGTATTTCATTAGAGAAGGTGAGTTGATTATAAGCAAGTAGATTTCATAGTTTGACCCATTATAAAGGCAAACAATGATGGGATCTGAAACTTGTTACTGTGGCAAACTGATTTTATTATAGCAAGTTTTGAGTTTTGCTAGGTCATATTTCTTAATTTTGAGGTGTATGGTAGCATAGAGAGAAGATGGGTTCTTGCTATAGTGGCCTCTGAAGATTTATTTAGAAAGTGCTGATTTCTGTACAGGGTTTCTAGATTTTTGTGAATTTTTTTTATCGTTTGTGATATGTGTATGTCAGATTTTATATTATGGTCAATGACCACTCCAAGTAATTTTGTTTGGAAAACTGGAGAAATAATTGTATGGCTTAATGATGAGATATTGAATGGTGGGTGGGTGTCTGCAGCTCTAATTTGATAGAAGAAGATGAGTTTTGTTTTGGCATGGTTAAGTATAAGTTGTGCATTGTTTAGCCAAGATTCCACAGTATTACGTGACTACTGGGTGATTTGTTGGAGTTTTTGTAGTGTTGGGGTGGCACAAATCAGGGTGGAATCATCCTCATATTGAATTATAGTGCAAGTGGGGTGGCAGTATGAAGATTGTTAATATAGATAATAAAAAGGAGAGGGTCCAGAATAGATCCCTGTGGAACTCCCAAGGATACAGGCAGTAATGAAGAGATATTTTGTCGCCAATTTACAGCTTTCTGGTGTCCAGTTAGATATTCCTGGATTAGTTTCTAAATTAGGTAGTGTCATCTGCTTGATCATAGGTTGGATTCAAGGAGGCAGCTGCCCCATGTATGAGAATTGATTGGATGTTGACTGTGATAATAAGGAAATGACACTGCTGCAGTCTAAGGATCTGAGGAAGGCTAGAAGGTTGAAAGCGCTTATCCTGAATCTTTGGACTGACTTTAGTCTTTTAGTATTTACTTTATTAATTTTATTCTTTTATTTTAATAAATAGTCTTCTGTGGTGGTCAAGCCGGTTGTTTGTTTTCTACCTTAATGCAGTAGGATAATATGTGATACTTTCCAAATTTTAGAGACTTGTTGTTCTGAGATGGATCGATTTATTAATATGGATACTGGATAGGATATTGAAATATTCAGCAGGTAGATAGTCGGCAGCAAGTGTAGTAGGTTTAAACCTTTTGACATATTTAACTATGGTGTTGTTTATTGGGTGACAGGTTGGAAGAAGTTATTGGTATCTAATGTAGGTAGTATGTGAGTCTGGATAGGGAAAGAACAGTTATTGTTTGTGAGGGCTAGTATGGATTCAGTGAAGTATCTGTTAAAATGTGAGGCTATGTTGTCTTTAATATCAGTGAATGTTGGGAAGGGAGCACTAGGTTGTCCTGGCTGTAGTATTTATTTCATGGCAGCCCAGAATTGTTGTGGGTTTTTTGATTGGACACTGCTATAGTAATTTATTTTCTTGCCTAATATGTTTTTAGCTTTATTTCATAGTTCTAGATATGTTTGTTTGTTAGTTGTAGTTTTGTCATTTTATCAGAGCTCTTGTTTCTTTGGTTAGCCAGGGGCATCATTGGATTTTATCCTTATTGTTCTAGGAGGTCCAAGATGTTTAGGATATTGAGGAAGGTTGAGTTAACGTATTTAACTCAAGTATCTAAAGGGAGATCTTTGAGTGGTGCCCAGTTGCATTTTTTAAAACTAGTTATGAAGTCTTGCGGAATATTTGTTTTCGTTATATTGGATTTGGTGGTAGGTGGTAAGTTTATGTGGATTTATTTGGTGGCAAATAAAGTATACCTTGGGTTCTGGGGCATTTTTAGACTATGTCACTTTCTGCACTCATTTTTTACAACTACTCATAAATGCAGGCATTCTTTGATTCACCTTTCTGATTGCTTTAAATTATATTTCTTGTTTAAAACAATGATATTTGTTACAGTGGGTTTTAAATTTGTAATCTTGAACATTTTTTTCCAGTAAGAAGTGAAACAAAGTATATGAACCAATATATAAACATATGTATATATAATTGTATTTTTTTTTGTTTGTTTACCAGGTTAGTCTCATTATACTAGAAGCATTTTTTTAGAGGAGACCAGAGTGATAGTTATACTACTAGGAGAAATAAGAAATGTTGACCCTTTTGCAAGTTGCTTGACCCTGTAAATAAGGTAATGCAAAGTATTACTAAAAATTACAATGTTATTGTAAGAGCTTAATAAAACTTGGGTTGAGTGCAATATATATGTGTTTAAGGGAGTGGGTCCATCTAGTGTTTCATTTTTTTGTAAGTCAAGGGCACTGAGAAATGATGAACAATTTTGAATTTTTTGAATATGCAAAAGAATATCACTGTAATCTTTTTGACATTAAAGGTGACCTTTCTGTAGTTAATCAGGGATGTAGGTTATTGAGAGTTTGTTGAAGATTATATATGATTTTTTTTGTGGTTAAGTGCAGATTTGTAGAAGACAAGTTCATCTTCGCATAGATGAAGTTGGAGAGTTTGAAGTCAATAAACAGGGAGCTGATGAAAATGCTAAATAGGATTTCTGCCTACACTGAGCCTTGTGGAGCTCCAGAGGCAATGTTATGAGCAGAAAATATACTTTTTAAATAAGAAAGATCTTTATTGACATTTTAGTTGCAAACATTATACATCACTTCTACACTATCCAGTCATTGTCTGTCAGATATTACATAACTCATTCAAATCCCACCATCTTTTAAACCTTGTTCCTCCTCTGCATGTATCGTTTCACGATTCCTATTTTTTCTATGTAATTTGCTCCTACCCTTTTCTAAAGATCCCAATTCCATTTGCTGTATTTCTGTTACTATATTCACTTTCAGTGCAGTTGGTTTAGAGTCTGATTCCCATTTTCTAGTAACTGCTTTTTTAGCAGCCACCATAATTAGACTCAGCAAGGCCTTACTATGTCTAGACAATTCTGATTCTGTATCACAGCTCAAAAATATCACTTCCTTAGTTACACAAGTTTGCTCACCTAGTATCCCTGACAGATCATTCTGCAGGGAATCTTTAAAGTCTGCCAGCTCATTACTCTTCCCAGAAAATATGTTTGAAATTACCTCTTTCTTCCCCATCACACCTCCGATATTTGTTGTCTACTTGAGGAAATATTCTTTGGCGTCTACTTGGGATATACAAATATGTATGTAAACACTTCCAAGTAAAGATCCTAAATCTTTGAGACTTAGTTGCATATTTCAGTGACATACATAGATCCCCATTGTTTCTTTGTGAATTGTTTATCCAGTCTCTTTCCAATCCTTTCTAACCTCATCTAATTGCTTCTTATAGTCATCATGCAATATTTTGTATTGTCTAATTATTCATTTTTTAACAGCAGCTTCTGTTCTAGATTCTACTAAAAACTGCACCAGTGCTGGTATTTTGCTTAGCATCACCATATTTCTTTCTCTTTACCTATACTCTGATACCAGTCCTTGATAGGAAAGGCAATCTCTAGCTTGCAATCCAAATAAATTATTGGCCTCTTCTCATTCTATTACCTTTCCCTCTCTATTATTTGTTCCCAATACCTTGGTTCTTTTGCCAGTTTTCACCAATAAATTCCAGCCCCCTCTTGCCTATTGTCTGTATCCCTAACTGCAGTCATTCATATCAGCAGAATCTCCTTACTCCATTCCCACATTGGCTTAGTTCTTAGAATACTTTCTACTACTTTCTGAATATAATATTCTGTATGACTATTGTTATTCTTCTTAAGGATCTGCATCCAAAATTCCAGTTTATCCTCATTTCTTAAGCTTCCCCCATTTCATCATCATCCCTTTCCACTCTGAATCGTAGGTTTCTGCTTGTGCTATGTATAGGAGCCTTAATGGGGTAGCTCTGAAATACCTCTTCAAATTGGGTAATCCCAAACCACCTTGTTCTTTTGGAAGAATCAGCTTATTACACTTGACTCTTGCCATCTAGACAGGCTAATAATACTTGGCATTATTCAGCGAACCCGTTTAGATTGGCTGCATGTTTGCGGGCTGCTGTAGATTCTTGTATTTCATTTTTTTCTTCCTTTCAAATGTCCTCTTGATGGATTTCTTTGCCAAGGCTCTATCCTTTCCAGCAGATTAAGCAGTATAGGAAAACGAAAATTCAACACTATTTCGCAATTCTTCTGGGCGAGAACAGGATTAGATGTATCATCCAATCGCATTGCAGTTTTATTCACCAGTATAGGCATATTATGTAGTTCTGTAGCAGTCCCAGCTACTTGAGTGAGTGGAGAATCCATAGTAGATGGATTTAAAGACACAGGCATCTGGAAAGTATCTAACAAATACATGGAACTTTCAGGTCACAAATTCTTTGTTTTTTCAAACTGTTTCGTCTCAGTATGAGAGAAATTTCTCTTTTTTGTCACATATGGTTCCTTTGGCCAAGAAAAGATATTGCCAGTTCTAAAATCGTTCAGATCTCTCTGTAGCTTATGCCTTTTTGTAAGCTCTAATTTATGATCAAACATGGTCAGTATCGCTAACATTTGCTGATATATCTGTACAGAAGTTTTCAGGCATAGATCTTACTTTCCAATTTCAAGATCTCACTTTGTAAATCACTTTCCACTTGTAAAAAGAATTGGTTCACTAGAACCATAAAGTCTGCTCTTAACTTCAGATTCAGTTCTTGCCATTTTTTAGGAGTTCTGGGTATGTGTGTTAGCATATGTTGGCATCTTTAAAATTCTTAAACCACGAGGTACATCCCCAAGCTCCAAATAAGCCATGAAGCTTAGCCACTGCCATTGAAGCTTAAATAACATCTTAGATTCTATAGAATTTAGTTGGAAAATCCATTTGCAGTCTGACTATGCACCAGGTATTAATGCTACAGTAAGCAGCAAACCAGTTTTTGTTAAAAAAAACAGATGCAATATAGATAGAAATGACAATTATTATTATTTTATATTTTTATGTTTCACTTTTTTGTTATGTTTTATACAGAATGTTTATGTAATGTGACTTTAAATGTTTTAATTTAATAATTGTTATTGGATTGTGATTGGGGCTGTGTTACATATGATTTTATTTTCATTTCTTTAAAAATGCATGTTGACTGAAGTTTTTACATTGCATTGAATAAGGGTTTTACCTGAAAGCTTTGCTGCATATTAAAGGTCTGTTTGCATTTCCAACTTCAGTTTTTGTTGTTTTTACTGGTGAAGTTATACCGGAATTTTGATTTACTACAACTTTGGTCCTTTTTGCTTACTTTTTGTTTGTATATTGGACTTGTTGTAGGTGCTTGCCTTGATTTACTTTTATGACATAGCCTTTGGTGGAAATGTCTGCTTCTAAATTATCGCAACCTACACCTGTCATGGTCATCCACTCAGTACTTGAATTGCTAACAATTAGGAATAATCCTTTGCTTATGGATGTTAGTATGCCTGGAACTGGTGACCTGGTAGCCGTTCCCCAACAAGACAGTAATTTTGAGAACTGTGTTAGTATTTTGGAAAGAAAAGTACAAGCCTTTAAAAAAGTTTCAATGGCAGTGGCTAAGCTTTATGCTTATTTGGAGCTTGGGGCTGTACCTCGTGGTTTAAGAATTTTAAAGATGCCAAAGATGCCAATCTATGCTAATACATACCTGAAACCTCCAAACAAATGCTAAGAACTGAATCTGGAGTTAAGTGCAAACTATGTGGTTCTAATGAACCAATTCTTTTTACAAGTGGAAAGTGATTTACAAACTGAGATCTTGAAATTGGAAGGTGAGATCTCCTCTATGCCTGTGTTTAAAGTTTCTATACAGATATATCAGCATATTTTAGAGATAATGACCATGTTTGATCATAAATTTGAGCTTATAAAATAGTGTACGTTACATAGAGATCTGAACAATTTTAGAACTGGCAATATATTTTCTTGGCTAAAGGAACAGTATGTGACAAAAGGAGAAATTTCTCTCATATTGAGAAGAAACAGTTTGAAAAACCAAAGAATTTGCAACCTGAAAGTTTCATGTATTTGTTAGACACTTTTCAGATGCCTGTGTCTTTAAATCCATCTACTACGGATTCTCCACTCACTCAAGTAGCTGGGACTGCTAGAGAAATGCATAATACACCAATACTGGTGAATGAAACTGCAATGTGATTGGATGATACATCTACTCCCGTTCCCGCCTGCGAGAATCATGAAATAGTGGAGGATGTTTGGTCATCTTTTCCTATTCCACTCAATCTGCCAGAAATGATACTGCGTCAGCAAAGAAATCCATTGAGACAACATTCAAAAGGAAGAAAAAGAGGAACTGCAAGAATCTACAGCAGTCCGCAGACACACAGCCAATCTAAACAGGTTTGTTTATTAGTACAAGTATTATTAACCTGTCTAGACTGGTCCTGAGTCCTGAAGGTTTAGCAGCATTACATACAGGACTGCAATTTATTACATCCGATAGTGAAGGTATTGTTGATGCTTTAACTTACTTAAGACTTTTCACACATAACTTGAAGTTAAAATTGATATTTAGGAATTCTGTAAATACAACTAATCAATTATGCAAAAAATCTAGTGTTTTTATTCCTAATAGTTTTCCGGTCATCTCATTATTTCAGGAAGTGTGTGAACAGCAATTACGTTCCTTGTATGAGACTAAAACCAATGACAAATTTTATAATTTAACACCTGAAGAGCATATCGCATTAAAACACTTACAAAGAAAATGCTGATATTGTGTTTAAGCAAGCCGACAAAGGTGGAGCAGTTGTAATAATGAGCAAATTAGATTATGTGGAGGCCATGAATGAGTTTTTAGCTGATGAATGTACATTCTCTAAGATATATATGCTGGAAGTTAGAGGAATTATTTCTAGAATTAATATGGCTATATATGAATTGCAGTTGTCTGAAGATGTTTCTATTGAGTTTCCTAACTATTTTACTGTCCCATATCCTGTAATAGCATTTTTGTATGGCTTGCCAAAAGTTCAAAAAAGTTTAATCCACCCCCTATGAGACCCATTGTCTCTGGAAGGGGGTGGATTACGGAACATATTTCATTGCATATACAATCTATCTTAAGTAAGTATCTTTATAAAATAAGAAGTTATATTTGTAACACAGGAGATATTTTTGAACAAATTGAATGGAAACAGTCTACTAGTATTACTAAATTTTTATTTGTAACATTGGACATTAATTCTCCGTTAACCGTAATTCCTAATGACTATGGTTTAGATGCATTAAATAATTTTTTATATGATAGAACAGATGTATACTCTAGGGACATATATACTATATGCCAGTTATTAGATTTGGTTCTCACAAGTAATGTGTTTAATTTTGAAAGTCAGGTATATCTGCAGTGCACTGGTATAGCTATGGGCACAGCCATGGCTAATAGCTATGCTAATATTGTACTTAGCCAAAGGGAGGACGAGTTTGTTTCTCAAGGGCATTCAATATTTACAAATAAGGTATTTTTTAAAATGTTTTTCAGATGAGATTTTTATGGTTTGGCATGGAGACCAACAATAATTGAATCAGTTTGTAGAATATCTAGAGAATACTACTAGTTTTCTTAGTTTTAAACAAAGTAGTTCAGATAAAGAAGTACATTTCTTAAAAGTAAAAATAATTAATACATCTTAAGGCCTGGAAACATGTATATATAGAAAGCAAGTCCATGCTAATAGATATACTAGATATACCCATAGGCAGAGCATGCATGCACCCCATATTTTTAAGTAGACTTAATACGAATGAAACCATCTGCATTACAAAGATGAATGGTATGTTAGATGAGTTTAAACAGAGGGGTATGAAGATCATGTGTTGAAATCAGTTATATCTGAAGTTATATCAGACAGACATACTTCAGTGAGGCCCTATTTTAACCATGATTTCTCTTCATCTATACATAGTGAAGGGCGGAAGGATCCTTGTCTTAGGTATGTGACTACATTTAATGAGAAACTGAATGAGGTTAGAAAGATTATCTCAAAGAATTGGGCTAATTTACAAGCTATGCCTGAATTAAGACAATTGATTGGTAAGAAAACAAGTTTTTTTATAAAACTTGTAATAAGTTGAAAAGGAGACTTTGCTACAAAAAATGCATCTATTGAATAAAAGGGATGTCATATCTGCTAGTAAACAGGGCAACTTTCCTTGCTATAATTGTGCATGCTGTAGATATATTTGTAATATGAACAGATTTATACATCTAATTGCTAATAAAGAGTTTATTTTTTAAATGTTTTGCTACATGCAACACCACTAATATTATCTGTTTAGCTACCTGTACAAAGTGCTGTGTTTTATGTGGGCAAGTCCCTCATAAACTTAAAGAACATATTACTGAGCACAGATCAGAGATTAAAAAGAAATGTTCCAACTAATGATGTATCTAAACATATATATATATATATATATATATATATATATATATATATATATATATATACACACATATAGTCAGGACCATGAATTTTTATTCAGAGTGATAGATATAGTTTATATAAATATTAGAAGTGGTGACTCAAACAACATCTTAGAGTCCAAATAATTTAGTTGGATAATCAGTTTGCAGGCTGACCATGCACCAGGTGTTAATGCTGCAGTAAGCATCAAACTAGTTTTGGTTAAAAACAGATGCAACATAAATAGAAATGAAATTATTATTTTATATTTTTATCTTATGTGTTATATAGAATGTTTGTGTAATGTGATTTTAAGTGTTTTCATTGAATAATTGTTATTGGGTTGTGATTAGGGCTGTGTTACATGTGATTTTATTTAAATTTCTTTAAAAATGTCTGTTGATTGAAGTTTTTGCATTGCACTGAAGAAGGGTTTTACCCAAAAGCTTTGCTACATATTAAAGGTTTGTTTGCTTTTCTGGTTTTTGTTGTTTTGGCAGGTGAAGTTATACCGGATTTTTGGTTTACTTCATCTTTGGTCCTTTTTGTTACTTGTTATTATCAAAAAAACAGTTGCTTAACATCAGTCTTTCTATACTCATGCATATTATCGAGGTTATTCCTTATTTTCTGTTTAGCATTCTGCAATTGCTCCTCTTCTTATTTTGTAAGATTCCCCATTCTGCAATACTTTAACATTTGTCAGTCTCTCTAAATAATTCTTGCTACTTCTTAACTATAACTCTCTTTCTTTTATTTCCACCTTATTTTTAAACTCCACTTTAATTTTATCTCACTCCCTAGCTATAGTTCCAGAAGAAATTTCTATCTTCTCTAATAACTCCACTGCCCATTCCTTAAATTCTTTTCTTTTCAGCAGATATGTGAAAATATGCCAGTGTCTCATTTTTATTTCATTACCATGCATTGTTATTTTAGTTATTATTGGCTTGTCATCTGAAATAATTATTGGATGCATATCAAAACTTTCAATTAAATGCACATGTTCCTGTGAAATGTTAAATTCTATCTAGCCTAGCCCAATTTTGTATCTTGGGAAATAATATGTAAATTCACTCCGAGCTCGTACTACTGAATTCACATCTTCTATACCAAGATTTTCATAAATTTCTTCAAAAATCTACCATCCTTTGTTGTATCTTCCCTTCTGGACTCCCTAGACACATATTCACTGCTGTAAATCAAATTCCAGTCACCACCCATAAAGTAATATTCCCTGCTGAAAGCTGATTATTTTTTCCAGAATTTTTTAAGCTCCATTATAGCAGTTTTAGGTGGAATATAAATACATACTAGTGTAATCCTTCTCCCTTCCCAGTAGCCCCTTAGTACTAAAAACCTAACATTATTATCTTTTTATCTCCTGTCACTATTTGAGCTCCTCTTGCAATTAATATACGTCCTCTTCTTTTCCTTTGACCCAGATAGTCCTCTGAATAAACATCCTGTAAACCTTTCTTTATCAAATTTACATGTTCAATTCTTTCCAAATGTGTCTCCTGTAGCATAGCTATTTGTACTCTACATTTTTAATATAGAACACTACTCTTTCTTAAATATATATATATATATATATATATATATATATCTGTGAGACCATTAACATTTAAAGATAATATAGAAAGCGTCATTATGTTAAAAAGTTTTTTTCCCATCTTTTCTGTGTAACAGCTTTTTTAAGTATCTAGTTCCAGGTTTTGCATTACATGCATACACTAATGTTTGGCAGGTTGATATTTTATACAGTTATTTCTTGTCATAGCCATTTGAGCCTATATCATATTTTACAAGAGTTTTTTTTGTTTTATTAAAAGCCCTCAAATAAGAATAAAAAACAAATATACCCCCAATATACCCCTAAAACCTACTAACTAATTAGCACAAAAAAAGTACATCTTCAAATATTGAAGTTTTACCCTCCTAATAGGAACAATTGTCCTAAACTAACAGCCACAGTCATAGACTTGGGTTAACATAAAAGGAAGGTTATTCATGCTAAGATGCATGGTATAGCCTGTGCTTCTACTAAGTATTGTCTGGTTTTGTCTTATCTTTATTGCTCTCTCAAACTGAAAAAATACTAGAATACTTTCAAAAAACATTATCTCCTAGCCACTGAAAGAAAGAAGTATTATGTTTTTATTGCTCTTTATCAGGATGTTTCCATGGAGACATGAGAACGAGATACAGAGTTGCTTCAGAAACATTTATTTGCTAGAAGAAAGCTTTATTATATTCATTGCTTTTTTATTTATTTGCTTTCCCTTAAAATGTGTTACTAGATCAAGCCAAGGGCCTTAATACAATCATTCCCCTATGCAAGAATAAGAAAAAGCACATAAGTTTTTCTTGTATCACGCTTTTTATCAGACTTTTCTTCTTCTTCATTTTTTTTTACATAGCATTGCGAACATTTTTTAAAAATGAACAAGGAGAAACAGAAAAGAAGGGAAAAACAGGGGCACCTGTTTACTTTAGTATTCCCATTACACTTGAAAATAACTGAGAAAACTGTACTTTAGAGCATGCAGATTATATAAGGCACCTTAAAATACTACTGTTAAGAACAACATTTTGTTTTGCGTACAGTTAACTTTCCTTCTCCTCTTCCCCTCTCCTAAGTAGTCTTCCAAACATTAATAACATGAAGTAGAGCATTTGCTTTAGAGTCCACTACAAGTTTAACAAAGTAAAAAAAAATCCAATATTTCCAGGTTTTCTTGTTCTGCGATGTTTCACAAATATAATTAATGCTTTGTAATCTCACATTTATTTGTACATTTCTGAGTTGCTGGTTTTATTCCTGTTTATCTCCATCCCCCAAATCTAGTCTTTGCCTCATCTTCAGTGTACTCTCAGTTCTTCTATCAGCCCTTGTGCTTTTTTCTGTCTCTCAAGCATTTTACACTGAAACATTGGAAAAGGTTTAACTGGCACAGTCTCTCTCTGTGGTCTTTATTACCAGAAGAACAAGAAGCAGAATTTCCTACTAACAGCTCAGTTTTTGTTGGACAAACTGTTGTATTTCCTCCTTAGCATGTTCTACATCAAAAAATGATTTTGTCCCTCCAGGAATGCATATTTTGAAGATAGCTATTTACAGCATTTCAAATATCATGCATGCTTCTCAACATTCCCTGATTAGTGGAATACATTTACTCCTTTTCTGTCTGATATACAGTGAATAATCATTTTCCACAAACACTCTACTGTCTCCCACTTTTAGTACTTTGTCCTTCTGACACAGTTTCAGTCAGAATCAACTCCTTCTGTTGGTAGGATTGTATCTTTACTATTAAAGGTCTAGTTTGCTTTCTCATGGCCACGTTTGGAGTATACACACAATATGCTCTTTTTATTAACAACTCCTGCTGTGGAATACCAGTCCAGTTGCTTGTTTGTGCTTTCATAAAATGAATATAGTCTGTTCCTTCCAGCTTCTCTGGTACAACAGAAAATCTCAGGTTTTCCCTACATGTTCTGCCCACTAATTCTATTATGTTTTGAAACATCTCTTTTTGAGCAGTCTCATATTCTGCCAGCCTCTTCTTCATTTTACCTCTGACTTTTGCAGTTTTATCGCCTCGTTTGCATATCTTTTTAAAGCTTCTTCCATTTTTCCAGCCTTTTGGTATTTGACTTGATGTACTCCATCAGCATTTTGTTTATTTTAATCATCTCTGAGTATATTTGACATATTTTTTTCCTCTAGAAAGTCATGTCTTGCACCAAAGCTGGAGCTGGCACTGCTTTTTGCTGAACAGCTGCATAATTCTTCCAGTCAGTGATTTTCCTCCCCTTATGTGACTGATTTTCTTTCAGGTTCTTTGAATTTCTTTCTTGCTGGCATCCTGTCAGTGCACTTACTTGCCAGAATTTATCCAAAAATATGAGTTTAGTGGCTCACTCTTCTGAGTTTCTGTTTTCCCACTGGGATAGCTGAAAATAAACTGTTACTCATTGTGCAGCCATCTTGGAGGTCCAGGGAAAAATATAATGTTATTCTATTTAACGCAAAAAGTTTCTGTTAGTGAAAACCTTAAAAACAGCTCAATGGCAGAGAAACTGAAGCATGCAGCTGAGTTAACAAGGAGGATATAAGTAGTAGTAGTATTATTAGTTGAATACTTTTTTGAAGTCAGCAAATAGGGTGCCAGTGCGCGAGACAGCCTTTATTGGCATTCGTAGGTACAGTGTTAGTATGCATAATTCATTTTGCATGCATCTGTTTGTTTTATAAATTCGTGCTGATGTAGAACAAGCATGTTGTAGTTCTTAGGTAACTGATTACATGCAACTTTTTCTAGTAGTTTTCAAAGATGTGACAAGAGTGTGATAGAACAAAACTCTCCTGTATTAAAGGGTTTTTGGTATTTTGGTATGGAAGTAACTATTGCTTTTTTCTCAGCAATTTTGAGAGGTTGAATAAATGGCCTATATGCAAGAACATTTCTCCAAATAGTTCCAGAAACTGGGAAAAGAGACCATCAGATTCAGGTAACTTATACTTGAGTAGTGATTGTATTAAGTTACTGGTTTCTTTAAGGGATATCCTTTTGAAGTAAAAGAATGAGATGTAATGCTCTAGAGGTGGTGGACTGTGGAATTAATAGGTGTGTAGGCTTCTGGGATGTTGGTGAATGCCTTTTAACCTCTTTAGAAGCAGTGGTTTGAGAATGATTATTTATTTGGAATGCCCAACTAACTGTTGTATCTTTTCCCAAAACCACCTAAGGCTGGAGAATGTAGAGGTTTACCTGTATGTGAGTAAATTGTTTTGTGCCATCTGATGCTTTTTTTTTTCCTACTGTTGCATAGATGTTGTTTCAGAGTTTTCCAACCTTTGTCTCTTTGCTTCATTTGGAGTTTGGAGCTTGGTTGACATCCTGTCAAGTACAAGACTTTAATTAGTCAAGCAATTTGTGGATAAAATAGTTGTTGCTTGCTTAAGAGAGCATTGGTTTAGAAGGAAGTAGTGTTACTAGCACTTGTTTTGTCTTCTTTTGCTATAACAATGACCAGTTTATGGAGATTATGACTTTTGAAATATTTTTAAATTGGCTGAAAGAGTGATTATTTAAATGATATAGTATGGGATGGGCTTCAGGTTTCTTCATAGAGTATTTAAAGTGAATGGCACAGTCATTGGTTTATAGGCATATACTATGCTAGCTGCCCTTGTTGGCCATTTTAAGTCTATCCAATTTCCCTTTTGATGCTTGAATTAACCTATTCTATTTGGTTTAGATTGGCCTTGCCCATCCCATGGTCAATAATTATATATTACTCTTGGTGAGAATAAGTGGGATCATACCATAGATAATATGAGGGGTGCCATGCATGGGATAAAGCATCTAGAAGCTGTCTCTATCCATTAGTAGTGCAGGAGGCAGTCTTGGGGTAAATTTCTATTACCTAGCCATAGATCCAAGTTGTACTTGAATATGAATAGAGATGAGCTTTGTTTTACATGATGGGGAGTCTGTTCTAGAACAGTGATATTCTCTGTGAGATATATCTGTTCCTCCAAACTGTTCTATTGATGTTTCAGAAGAAGTCCAATGCGTAGATCAAGTATTTATGATGCCATTTGACTTTCGTGCAGTAGGTCCATCAGTACTCTGGCAGAAGATGCCTTGTATGACAGAACCAGGTCACCTCTTAACAGTCTGTAGAATACTGAACATAGTGACAGGACTTTGAATCAGTCCATGTAGTAGGCCTTGTATCTTTTAGTAAGGTATATCTGTGGGTGTTCCAGTTGTTGCATGTGTCTGACAGTTACATGCCAATTGGAGTATTATATTCTATGATCAGCCTACTGAGGACTGAGTAAAGGGAAACAATGACATTGTTAGATCTAGAGGGACTGTGTAGATCTAATCATGATCAATTATCCCTCATATTAGGAGGACTATTATAAAAAAATAAGTTGATTGGTTTGTAATAATGATGTCATAAAGAGAATGGTTGTTTGATTATTTCGTATAAATGGTTCTCAAGTAAGTTGACTTAAGATGAAGTCAGACAGGTAGCTGATAACGTCATGTCTTGATGAACTAAGGAGGTTGGTGTTGAAGTCTCTTAAATTTAGAACTTGTTATGTGCCAGATCACATAGAATTTTTGTATTTAATGAGGCTGGTAAATTCTGAAGAGGAGACTGGTGGAGGGAAATAAACATCCGCAGCAGCAGCGGTGGTTAGCTTGACCTTTCTGCTAAGTAAAATACTTAGTAGCATCTAGTTAGGGACAGTTATTTATGCAGTTACTACTATTTTATAATCTAATGCCTCAAGTGTGAAACTTCTACTAATATGTAACCCTGGGCTATCTAATCATATAATGCTGTAACAGTGAAAGAAGGAATGAAGGCTGGTAGTACGAGATTTGAGCCATGTTTTAGAGAACAGATATATCTAGGTTGTGTTGCAACAGCCGACGATGTACATGCTCCAGTTTACTATTTATTTTGCTGCAGCTAATATTTACGCAAATCAGTTTTGGAGTCTAGGATGCATTTTCATAGGTACTAGGAGTGCTGAGAGAAACTGTATGTTCAGAATTATGTATATCACTTGAAAGTTGTTCCCTTTTAGATTTCACATCCCAATCTTTCCAACCTCCTGTGATTGATTCTTATAGTTATTGTGCAATACTTTATATGTCCTACTAATTATCACTTTTTTAACATTAACTTCTATTCTAGATTCATCTAAAAGCTTTACCAGAGCAGGCATTTCACTTTGGATTCCCATATTCCTTTATGTTTGCCTAGACTCTTATATCATTCCCTGATATAGAACACAGTCGCTAACCTGCACTCCAAACATCTTGGCCTCATCCCACTCTGTTCCATTTCTTTTTCTAGTTATTTGCTCTCATTACCTTGGCTCCTTTGCCAGTTGTCTCTATTAAATTCCAGCCCTGTCTTGCCTACTTTATCTGCTCCCTACTTGCAGTTATGCCTATTTGGCAAAATCTCTTTTCTCCATACTTGTACTGGCTTACTTCTTTGAATATGTTTTGCTACTTTACAAATATAACTTTCTATATGGTTGTTTCAGCTCTCTTCCAAAATCCCACTTCCTCCTTATTTCTTGAACTTCTCCCTGCTTCATCATAATCCCTTACCAGTTTGAATTATAAACTTCTGCTTGTGTTTCATATACAAGGCTTTACTTCAAATCAGGTAACCCCAAAACCACTTTGTTCTATTGGAAGGACCAACTTAGCCATTCAACACACACCCTATCCTCCCTCCCAGATAAATTCCTTTAACTCTTTACTTATTATTGTCCACAACTTCTTCTCTGGTTGATAAAAATGTACCTGACTTATATATACAACTAAGGGGGACTAAAAACATTTTCACTGCTTGTATCTTACTAGCTGTATCCATAAACACAAGCTTCTAGTTTCTCAGTTTTTGTATTATTTATTATTTAGTCTCGTCCCAGATATCCTTAGCTGCTATAACATAAGCTTTTTAATCCAAAATCCTAAATACTTTATCTTATCATGTCCCCATAAATATGGGTATCGCTAACCAATAAATGTGTGGGTGCATAATTCAGTTTTTGTATTATTTATTATTTAGTCTCGTCCCAGATATCCTTAGCTGCTATAACATAAGCTTTTTAATCCAAAATCCTAAATACTTTATCTTATCATGTCCCCATAAATATGGGTATCGCTGAACCAATAAATGTGTG
The DNA here is from genome assembly GCF_019279795.1 of Protopterus annectens. NCBI lineage: Eukaryota > Metazoa > Chordata > Ceratodontiformes > Protopteridae > Protopterus > Protopterus annectens. The sequence continues at coordinate 1,913,980,566 of NC_056741.1, read as the reverse complement.
GGTGCATAATTTGTAGCTATAACCTTTGCTTTATCTTCATTAATTTTATATTCCTAAAAGACTTGAAACTGTCTCAAAATGTTCCAGAACACTGAGATGTCCTTTTCAGGATTTATCAGGTTCAAAATAATATCATCAGCAAATGAATCCAATTTTTCTATATTATCATACTAATTGCAGACTTCCAAGATGGCTGCACACTGATGAGCTGCTTAATTTCAACTCCCCCAGTGAAACTGTGAAAAAGAAGTGCTTTTGAAACTGATACTTGGGTAAAATTCTGTTACTGGCTAGTTCATGCACTGCCTGGATACCAGCAAAGAAGAAACGTGGAGAACCTGAAATAAAATCCACCAGAAAAGGTGAATATAAAGCACTCTCCAGGTAGGATCCTGCAGCTGTTCAGCAAAAAGCAGTTCAAGCTTCAGCTTTGGTTCAAGACATGGTTTCCAGTAATTTAAAGAAAAAAAAATCAAATGTACTCACAGGTGATTAAAATAAATGAAAAATGGAAGGAATACATCAGCTCAAATAACAAAAAGGCTGTAACAAATAGACACTTTAACTAGCTATTCAGATGAACTGATAAAACTGCAAAGATCAGAGGCTAAAGAAAAGGCTGGCTGACTGTGAGGCTTCTCAAGAAGAAATGTTTCAAAAAATAGTAGAGGTATAGATTATAGAGCATGCAGAGAAAGCCTAAGATTTTCTGCTGTATCACAAAAACTGGAAGAAACGGACTGTATTAATTTTATGAAAGCACAAATAAGCAACTGGACTGGTATTTCACAGCAGGATTTGTTAACTGAAGGGGTACACTGAGTGCATGCTCCAAACCTGGCCATGAGAATGTAGCCAATGCCTATATTAATAAGCATGCAATCATATCAGCACAGAGCTGATCCTGACAAAACTGTAACAGATGAGAAAAGTATTAAAACTTGGAGACCGCTGAGTATATGACTAAAATTATTATTCACTATACACCAGGGAAAAGAGAAGAAATTTATCCCAGCAATCAGGGAATGTTGAAAGGCTGGTGCTTAAGCTGCTGTATCCAGTTGTCTTCAATGTATTGTTTCCTGGAGGATCAAAGAGATGTTTTGATGCAGAGCAGGCTAAGGGGAAAATAAAATAAAGCTTATGCAAACAAAAGTGAGCCAACAAACAGAGTGGGCTCCATTTCTCATTCTTCTGACAATAAAGCTCACAGAATGACTTTGCCAGTAAAACATTTTCCAAATTTCAAAAGGAAAATGCTTGAGAGACAGAATAATGTACAGAAATTAACTAGAAGAATCAAGAGTACATTGAACTTGAACAAGTGTCTGATGCTGGGAAATGAAGATGATCAGGAAGAAGACCAGCAACAAAAATTAATGAATAAATGTGAAATTATAAATTATCAATCACATTTGTGAAATGTGCTTTGCATATAAAGTGGATGAGAAAAGACGGCACCTTTGTTGACTTTGTGAAACTTGTGGGTGGACTGTAGAGCATGTACTGTACATTGTCTTTAATGCTTAGAAGAACAATAAAGGGAAGAAAGAAGTAACTGTAAGTAAAATTATCTTTGTTCTTATTAGTATTCATATAACACAGTTCATGACATAATCTGCATGTTACAATGTAAAGTAGCTTTGTATGGTGTGCATGTTGGGGGTTCTTTTCAGTGACAGTTGTTTGTATTAAATATATTAAAGTAAACAAGTACCTTTTTGTAGTTGGAAGACATGTAGGGTTTATGGTATAACAAGAAAAGAAAGGCTGTACAGAAGCAAGTTTAAGGTAATATAATGCTGCGATCTTGGGCTGCTGTGGTAGGGAGGGGTGTAAATGTGTACTGATTCTATTATATGTAGAACTAAAATGATAATTCCTTTGTTTTTAAAAGGATGAAAGTCTATATTAACGTCCTTGTTTTAAGGTATAAAGTTTTTGTAAGCAAATATATTTGAAAAATAAGACAAATTGATGAAAGCAATGGCCAATGCTAAACTTCTTGCATCTGCAAAGATATTAGCTTGTTTTTTTCCCCATTAGCAAATGTTTTCTGTGAGATAATGAAGTCTACAGCTGCAGGCAATTAGCCAGGGAAAGTTTGTATATTCTGCTCTGGTTGAAATTTAGAAAGATTTCTTCATGCATCTGCAAGTTGTTAGCTGTTGTGTTTTTGTTTTCCTTATTGCTAACTACTTTAACATGGAAACAAGATGACAGCAGGCAAGCAATTAATCTCAAGTGTTCTGAGCATTCTCTGCTGAGGAAAATGCAAATTATAAAGGTACAGTGAAAAGCAGTTCATGAAAAATAAAGTTTGAAATTATTGGAGCAGGAGAAGAAATAGTGGCCTTCCCAGCAGCCTAAAAGATCCAAGTGCAATGTTTTTTTTTTTTTTTTTTTTTTACCATTTCTTTTTATCATCCGCAGTGATGCAACGGTAGCGTTGTTGCCTCACAGCAAGACGTTCTCCCGTTCGATTCTCAGTTGGAGTGCAGGGAGTGCCTTCTGTGTGGAGTCTGCATGTCTTCCCCACGGTTGGGTGGGCGTTCGAAAGACATGCGTAAATGGGCGTGCCTTCGTTGAAGGTTGAACGTCGAGCTGGCACCTCGGCGTTCGTGAAAAGCTACTGCCAATTATTAGCAGACCTGAGTTCTGCTGTGATGACCCCTAACCAGGAAAAGCCAAAAGGCAAACAACAACAAAAAACAACCATTTCTTTTTATCATTATGCCGTCATCTGGTATAGTGGGCTTTCTTTTGCTCAGATGTGGAATTTTTCCTTTAGTTACTTCAGTGTCCCTAAATTTATTAAGTTTAATAAACTGGTGTTTCTGTTTACCATATGATGAGTAACTGTCCAATTATTTCCTGATTCCATGTCATCCAGCCCCCCTTTTGATGTTGTATTATATTAGAGGGATGAAACAGTTCTGTAGTGTGTTGGCATGTGTTCTGTAGTCTGCGGCATATTTTAGTGTAATGTAACCAAAATGTAGCACAGTTACTCATTCAGGCAATAAATTGATAAATAAACATAGCCATATTCAAGTGAAAGGTAACAAAACTAAGGTGGAAGAGGATAAGATTCTTAGTAAGGTGTTTAGTGCTTGGCATACAATGTACTAAACAGATGTAAAACTAATAAATCATTGCCTACCAACAGATTATGGGGAGAAAACTATCAATGTGTGAATAAACTCAATGACAGACCTACTGTACAGAGTGTTTATATGTTATATATACCACAAGGACTTAGTGCTGAAAAGTAAACATTTGGAATAATTTGCACATCTGCAAAAATCATACAAGAGCAAACAAATGACCAAGAGTCCACATAGATCCAAGGTGGACGAAGGAACAAAATAAACAGAAGCTTAAGCAAGCTTATATACATAAATTGATTTGTTAATTGTTTTATTGGCTCTATTATGTGATTATTTATGTATATAAGCTTGGTGTTTGTACTATGGTTTTAGATCTGATGAAGCGTTCACCTTAGAATGCGAAAGCGCATATCTTTTATTAAAATTGATGCTTTTAGCTCTGGTGGTCCTGCTGGTTTTATTGTGTTTACATCTGTAAAAATGAAGCTCCAGTGAAGTGATTATTCAAAAGTAGACATCTGTTTACTACAGTGTGATAGAGTGTGTGATGTACTGAAGTGTCTAATAGCTTTTATATTTAATTCCACAGACGATCGCTTCATTTTACCTTCTATCCAAACTCCCAACTGTCCTTGATTCTGCCTCATAGGTTTGCCCTGTCCCTCTTATAAGCTGAATTTTTGGTAAGTCCATGAGAATTGCAGTTCGTCAGTAATGGCAAGTACAACTTCATGCTTCCTTTTGTTGTTGTGTCTTTTGGCTTTTCCCAGTTAGGGGTCGCCACAGTGGAACACCGGTCCACTAATGATTGGCAGTAGATTTTTACATGACAAGTTGCCAGCTCTGACGCACAACCTTCAACGAAGGTACACCCATTCACGCATGTCTCCACACAGAAGACACTTTAGCTGAGAATCGAACAGGACAAAGTATTACTGTGAGGCGACAATGCTACTATTGTTCAGAAAATGCATTTTGATGCAAAACCAGCTCATAGGAGATTACTAGGTTAATGGCTCAAGAGCCCTTACAAGCGTAACCATTATTACTTGGATTTACCCAGATTTTCGATACCTAAGGGCAAGAAGATGGCTTAGGTTTGTGCCTGTGCCTTTGGGTATTTTACAGACTACCCTTGTCCATAAGGGATATAGGTGCCACCCCAGGAGTGAAGTTATGACTCCCCATTCATTGATCAAAATTGCGTTTAAAGAGGGTCAGAGAAGGGCTGTGCCTCATATGAATAAGTAGCCTGTTCCAGAGAAGGGATAATCTCTGAGACACATATTTGTCTCTCCAGCATATTTTGTTCACGTTACACACCAGGTTTAGAACCTTGGACTGGGTAATCCTTGTGCTGTTTGTTTTGTGAATTTGTAACAGTTCCATCAGGACCAAATTTGAGAATGCCTTGTAGGTTAAGCATAGATCATCCCTTAATAGTTGGTAGGAGACAGAGTAAAGGGATAGGGCTTTTAGGTGATCCACATAGGACATGTTGTTTACACCCTGTATTTCTTTGTCAGGAACCTCTGAGGCCATTCCAGTTGTTACAAATGCCTGGTGAGGTACATAATGAAAGATGCATTGTACTCGGTTATTGGTCTGATGAGGGCTGAGTATAGTGGGACTATAAGCTCATTGGATCTGTATTTCTTGCCCTTACTTATAAGTTGTGCCACACAGAAGTTCTTCCACACCTCCATGGATACATGGTGGTCAAAGTTCAGGTTACTGTCTATTGTGTACCCAGATCTGTCATCACTGGGTCCACTATCAGGGGGTGTGTTATTAATGTTGTAATTTTCAGGGATATTTGACTTTCCATAGGGTACAGTTATGCATTTGTTAAGCCATGTCTCTGGCACCAGTTATTTATCTGAGTTGGACTGCTTTGAAGGATATCTACTGCCATCATTGCCAGATTCATTGATTGCCCCCCAACTTGCAGTCATCAGCAAAATTGGTCAGCCAAAGGCCATCTACATTAGCCTTGACTTCAGATAAGTATATTCTGAACATGAGAGGTCCTAGCAATGAGCTCTGTGGTACACTTCTAGTAATTGGCCTCTTGCTGGATCTGGATTTCCCCACTCTAACATGTGTCCTGTCAGCCAATTGGCTAGCTATCTGGTGATGTAGAGATTTTTGCCCAATTTTGTGAGTTTATCTAAAATACCCAGTGGAGAGTTGTATCAATTGTGTTAGCCATGTCAAGTTAGGCAGTATGCACCATTTTACCCTTATCTGTGGCCTTAGTGACGTCCTCAAAGTCCAACAGATTGAGAAGGCATGATCTGTCCTTGATGAAGCCAAACTGGGTTGTGTGCAATGGTTTGGAAATTTCCTGTGTTATTGTTTATCAGGTCTGTGATTATTCATTCCATGGCCTTGCATATGAGACTAGTCAGACTTATGAGTCTGTAATTTCCTGGGTCTGTTGATGGCATCCTTTTGAATAAAGAAGCTTTCTAGTTAACAACAGCTTCCACTCCCCAGGGACAAAGCCTGTCTGGAGGCTGTGCTTAACTAGAAATCCTAGTGGGCCTGATGGATTATGTTTCAAGCTATTTAAGAGGCATTGTGGAATACTGTCTGGATCCATTGAGGCCATGTTTTTAGCTTTAGAGAATGTATTGATAACCTGTTTTTTTGTGATAACTGGTGGGGAGTATTTCCTGGGAGGTTACTGGATGTGATTGGGAGGATGAAATTAAAGCTGAATTTATCAGCAATTTGCTATATGCTCTGGCTGGGTATAGGTGGTGCAGTCAACAACTAACTCTGCACATTGTTGGGTGCTGCCGTCAAGATTGTGGATGTAACTGAAACTTTTTTATGGTTATCCTTTGCTTGGAAGGCTATTTTTGTCTCAAAGTTGGCTTTTGAAGACTTGACTAGTCCCCTTATTTGCTTTTTTAAACTAATGAGAGAGTTTTTGCCCTGTTGTTCATGTCCTCACATACTTCTGGACAGTATATTATTTTTGTTTTACAATCTGTTTATACCAGGGGTCAACCAGGGTGGCTTGTTTTTGCAGTTTGACCAGGTTTATTTTGATCTGGTACTCCTGTTTCTATGTAGCTGTTTATATGATTGTATATTGATTTTGTGTACATCTCTGCAAATGCTTCTATATTTTCTGGGTTTGAGGAAGCTTGGAAATTATCTCTGACATCGCTTAACAGGAGGTAGTTAGACTTAGAAAAGTTTTTAAAGGTTCTGGAGTTAGATGGGGGTCCTAACTTTATATTTATTTAAAAGGAGACCACTTTGTGATCTGAGCCAAACAATGAAGACATTACACTTAGGGGGTGTAACCCTCCCATATACTTTTGAGTATCAGGTCTAGGACATTTGTACCCCTAGTGGGAGTGCAGACTAACTGTTCATGGCATTTTTATTGACAAAGTCTATTTATTTATTTTATTTATTTGCAGTTGGTTTACCAGGATAGTCCATTGGGCCAAGATGAACCTGTTTTCAATGGAGTCCCGGGGAGAAAAGCTCCATAAACAAGGTTACATAGTTTTATATATATAATACAATATTAGCAAACAAATTAAACAGTTAGAGCATCATACTGGTGATGACTGTTACAGTTGGTACATACTATAGAAGTGATTCAGATTGCATTATTTACAGAATTCAAATTGCAGTATTTACACAATTTTACAGATTACTGTTAGTAGATGGTACATACTATAAAAGTGATTCATATTGCAGCATTTGTAGAATTATACAGGTTACTGTTTGAACATACATAATCAATGGAACATTACAGGTGGTACCTACTATAAAAGTAATTCATGTTTCAGTATGTACACATTAAGAGTATATCTTTCAAGTGACATTACTGATGAGATTGCCTAGGCATTTTGAGTTAGGTTGCTAGGTAAGGCATACAAAAATGATTTTTGATGTGAGATTAGGCAACTAGTTAAAGGATGCAAGTTACTACAATGGGAGAGGCAGATACAAGGAAACTTATTAGCAGGAGGAGGAAGGAAGTAAGGCAGTTTTGAATTATGAGGGTGGGTACAAGAGCACTGAATTATGAAGGGTGGGTGCAAGAGCATTCCCACTGGGTTAGTAGATGAGAGTAAAGATATTTTTTGAATGTAAAGTGGTTGAAGGTGGTACGAATAGCTGGAGGTAGGGAGTTCCAGAGAAGTGCTAAACTATAGGATAGGAGTTTTTTACCGGGGGGGGGGGGAGTAATGGTATGTATAGTTCGAGTAGGTTCTGGTTATTGGTTCTGAGCTCTCTGTTGGGGAGGTGCATTTTAAAGACAGGGGAAAGAGATGGGCAAAGGAAGGGTTTAAAGATGAGCTTGTGGGCAAGAGTGAGTTGAGAATAGATGAGTCGGTTGGGTAGTTCTAACCATACTAGTTTGTGGAGAGAAGAACAATGGTGAGTAGATCCTTTGTGGCCATTAGCGAATTTGGCTATTTTATTGTAGCATGAGGAAAGTTGTGTTTTGAGGGAAGATTGTAGGTTAGTCAGGAGTGGGGCTCCATATAGAAGAGAGGGAATAAGGAATGTGGAAGAGAGAGTGCTTTTAGTAGCGGGTATAAGGAAACGATTTTGTCGGTAGAGCATGCCTAGTTTCTGATGAGTTTTTTTGATATTTAGTTGTATATGGGAGTTGAATTTAAACTGACTGTCAATTTGAACCCCAAGTAACTTAGTCTCTGGCACCAATTCCAAGGATTTGTTATTGTTACAGGTGATTAAGAAAGAGTTTGGGTTGGGAGAGATGTGTTTAGAGGGAGTAAATACCATTAATTTGGTTTTAGAGGCATTTAATGCTAGGTGTTTTTTTTTCATCCATTGTTCAGTGATAGAGAATGCATCTTGTGTAAGTTTTTGGAGTACTGGAATGGATGTGGCAGAGCAGATAATAGTTGAATCGTCTTCATATTGAATAATATTAGAGAATGGGATAGAATTATGGAAATAATTTATAAATATGTTAAATAGTAGTGGACCCAATATGGAGCCTTGGGGGACCCCAGTTGGAGTGCTTAGGAATGAGGAAGTGGCTTTTTTCCATTTAACAGCTTGAGATCTATTAGATAAGTAACTAGAGAACCAGTTTAATGAGGAGGGACATAAGTTAAGTTGGGAGAGTTTATCAAGGAGTAGTTTATGTGAGATAGTGTCAAAGGCTTTTGAGAGGTCCAGTAGTAGGGTAGAAACAATGTGTCCAGAGTCCCTGGCCTTGTTTATGGTTTCTAAGAAGGAGAGGAGGGCTGTCATAGTACTATGGCTGGGTCTGAAGCCATGCTGGGTTGGAGTCAGCAGGTGATTGTCTAAGAGATAAGGAAGGAGCTGCAAATGGATACACTTTTCAAGGAGTTTAGAAATGGGAGACAGAATAGCTATGGGACGGAAGTTTGTAGTATCATTATTATTGCCACCTTTATGCAAAGGTATGATAAAGGCCTTTTTCCAGATTTGGGGTACTTTGCTTTCTTGGATCGAGCGGTTAATTAGTATACTAATAGGGTAGGCAATGGTTTCAGCTGCTATGCTAAGAAAGTATGAAGGAATATTGTCTGGGGCATTAGAGCAAGGCTTTAGTTTCTGGATCAGTTTTTTATGGTAGATGTGGGGATAGGTTTTAGTGAGAAAGTAGGAGAAAGGGGGGGTGAGGGATTAGAGGGTGGTGGTCTTGGGGAGGAAAAGAGAGAGGTAGTCGGAGTGGAGGGAGGGGTATGGGAGGATTGGGGTGAGGTCGAGGACGTAGTGGTGTCAGTGAATGATGAGGTTAGCTTGGAAATAGAATTTATGAAAAAAGAATTGAATTGTGTAGACAAGTCAATGTCAGAAGCATTGGGGTCTGGGCTGGGGTTGGCTGTTTTGCCAGGATTGATAAGGGTAGAGATTCCTTTCCAGAATTTTTGAGGATTTGTTTTATTAGTATTTTGGAGTATGGAAAAGTAGTTTTGTCGATCTTTAATAACAAGCCTTTTTACTTTGAGTGTATTAAATACATTATGGGTGAGTGGGGATTTATTTTTATGGTAAAGTGTCCAGGCCTTATCTCTATGTCGCATGGCTGTTGGTGTGTCTTTGGTTAACCAGGGGGTAGTTTTTAGTTTTATTCTTTTAGTCCTTATGGGAGCATGGTAGTCTAGAAGGTTCAGGAAGGTTGTGTTGAAATCGATCACGGCATTGTCTAGGGGTAAAGCTTTTAGGATGTTCCAGTCAACTAGTTTGAGAGAGTCAGAGAAAGCTATTGGGTTGAAGTTTTTATGGTTGCGGGTAGTAATGTAGTTATGAGTTCTCTGTAAAGGCGCTTGTAGTCGATAAGTGAAGATAGGTAGGTGGTCACTAAGGGAGTCTGGAAGGGTACCACTGTCACAGAAGTAATGAGGGTGAGAGACTAGTATCCAGTCTAGAATGCTACCCTTGGAGAGAGCTTTTGAGGGGCGAGTTATGTCGTTAATTAGTTGTGAGAAGCTGTAAAGGTTGATATTGAGTGAGTTTAAGGGAGAATTAATGGCAGACCAATTGATATTGGTGTCACCCAAAATTATGATTTAATTGTTAATGTTGGTGGAGAGCCAGTAAAGAATATTTTCAAGTGTGGTAATATTGTCACCAAGGGGAATGTAAAGGGAGGCTATACATATATGCTTGTATTTATTGACTTGGAGTAGTGATAGGAGTAGTTCAGCATTATTAAAAATGGGGATGGGTTTGTTATAAGGGGTGACTGACAAGGAGGATGAGTATAGTAAGGCAACCCCACCTCCTCTTTTTTTGGGTCTGTCTTTTCTGATGATTGAGTAATTTGGTGGTATAATTTCATGATCCTTTATATGGGGATTTAACCAAGTTTCAGAGATAGATAGGATATCGGGTTTATTATGTGTGAGCCAAGCATGAAGGTTTGGTACTTTGTTGACTATACTTTGGGAGTTTAGAGAGGTGAATAGTATGGATTTATCTGCACTGGTAGAGGTGGAGGGGCCTGGGTTGGGGTGGATATCTCCTGATAGTAGCGAGGTAATTAGATAAAGGGTTAGGTTGGAGAGATAGTTGGACTGCTTAAAGTTTAGGTTGGTCTTTATTATGTGAATAAGGGGTTTGTTAGCAACTATGGTATTAAGGTTAATTTGAGTATTGATAAGTTTATAAGTAAAGAAAAGATGGTTTTGTATAGGATAAATATGTGGAGATATTGTGGTGTGTTCTTTTAAAGGAGGTGAGTTGAGATGTATTGTTATGTGGAAGGCCTGTGAGTGGTTAAAGTGTTTGGGCTGAGTGAGGTAGTGAATGTAGACTATACTGAGGAGAAGTAGTAGTAGAGTATAGGAGGATATATGTTTTGGGAGCATTGTGAAGATGGGTCTGAAATTAGAGGATGTAGATGGTAGTAAGCAGTCGGTAGGTTATAGCAAGTAAGTTTTGGAGGGATCTGTGTACTGGAGGTAGTTATGTGTCTGAGTAATTGTGGGAGGAGGAATATAGTAAGGTTTATATGGGTGGAGTAAGGGAGGTGTAGGCTTGAGTAGAGGGGACTAATTGGTGGGATAGGGTTTTCTAGGGGGAGGAGTGCTGGTTAGAGTGGGTGTGGGAGAGAGTGGCTATAGAGTGAGTAATGGAGTGTAATTGGATAGGTGATATGGTAGGTGTGGTTTTGGAGGTATAAATAAGATGTAGTGGGGGTGGGTGGGAATTGGGGGCAGGGTAGGGGAGCGGAGTGAGCCCGCAGGGCGAACGGAGTGGGAAGAGCCAAGGAAGACAGAAGAGGGCAAGAAACTATCAGTAGAACTGCTAAGTGGAGAAGGTGAGTACAAGGGACCGGTGATTAGTGAGATGGAGTAGCAACGAGCTTTAGAGGAGGGAGAGAGAGAAAGTTAGAGAGTTAAAGCATGTAGAGATACTGGGGAGAAGAGTAAAATAAATGGAAGTCAGGAAATAGTGGGGAGAGTAAGTCACCTAGTGAACATATGCTGAATGCACGTATAGTTTCACCAGGGAAGAAACGCAAGGCTGGGTTATATTATGGGAAGAGAGTCTGGTAGAGGAGAAAGTGGCACAGAGGGGGACTAATATTGCAGATACAGGGCTAGTTATCGTTTGGCTGCTGGGTTTCCTGGCAAGGGAGTATGCTGAGTACCAAGCAGGGCTTTAGTATTCTTAATAATACAGGTTTAGCAGTTGTTGTACATACTTTATTAAATCCTTCTATGAGGAGCGTAATCCAATTCCCATACGGGGTAGAGGCAATACAGTTTGTTTTAGTATGGATTAGATGTAGGCATCCAAGCCAGGCGCGGTCGGGGTGTTTCATGGTAGGAAAGCTGGAGAAGAGGAGAGAGATGTAGAGAGAGATGCACTTTAGATAAACAGTTGCATAAAACACAGTTAGCGTACACTAGCACAAATTTTAAACAGTTGCAAAAACACAATAGCTTACCCTATCAGCTTACACTAGCATTAGCTTTGAAATATATAATTAAACACAAAATTCTAACCAGCATGGGCATCTCACTTTAAATAGTCTGTAAATATAAGCATTCTAGTACTCAGGTCAGAGAGAAAAACATTGCCACACAGCAAGGCTGACGCAGTATCACAAAGAGTTAAGAACACAGATGTTTTACAGTAACATGATATGCAATAAAAGTTTCAAGGAATTCAAATATTCTGTTCCGCTAAAATATAAAAGCAGTGCGATATGGGCTAGGGGTTGTTTCAGAGAGTTATAACCTTTAAACAGCAGTGGAATAAGCCTTTTGAGCGGGATATTGACTATGCAGTCTCAGTAGGACACGTGCTAAGGTTGGCGTTATCGCCGACTGTTATCCAGCGCTCACAGCGAGCTACAATTAGGTGGCTGTAACTGTGTTGCTTTTAGGCCGCCTAAACTTTGCTCTTAGTAATAAAAAATATTGTACAATGTTAATTGAGTAAAGGTACTCAATCGCCTAGACCGCCTAAACTTTGCTCTTAGTAATAAGAATATCGTACAATGTTTAATTGAGTAAAGGGACTCAATCGCAGTTCCCGTTCCTTTAGAATGTAATATGCATGCAGTTCAGGCTTATGGCAAGTACAAGATGTGTACTGAAATACTTCCTTTAGAATATAATATGCATGTAGTTCGGGTGTATGGCGAGTAAGAGATGTGCACTGAAATACTTAACAATTGCACATACAAGAGTGTCGATATTTTTAATATATATAGCTTGTAACCCCAATAAAATATGTAGCGCAGATCTGCAATATGCTAGCATTTAAGAGATAAGTCTAGATATCTTTGAGCCTGTATGTTAGTGGTAGTGTAAGCTTCCCAGTTAATGGAGGGCTAATTGAAATCACTCATAAGTATGGTGTTGGGCTAAGTGGTAAGAGATTCTAGTACATCCAGGTATGAGGTGTGGTTTTCATGGGTCATGGTGGTGGTGGACCTGTAGCTATCAATGATATAGTAAAGGATTTTCCTATGGTTAGTTGGACATAGAGAAGCTCAACTGTGTCATATTGTTTGTCCAGTCTTGAGTTGTGTTTATCTTTTATGTAGATTGATACATCTTCACCTTTTGTCCTTTCATGTACAATGGCTGGTCTTAGTGTATGGAAGGCAATGTAGCCTTGCACTGCTGTGATGCTTTCCATGGCTTTGAACTAGGTATCAGTAACTGCACAAATGTCAGCATTCTTCAGGGTGAAGAGGACTTCCAGGGAGTATATTTTTTTATGAGAGTCCTAGCACTAAGCAGTAATACCTTTAGCTTATCATAAGTAGATTTTTATATCTTGGAAGGTTTATCTGTTTGGCAATGCCTAAAAGGGCATTATAGGGCAGACAGTGATTTGGCCAATGTCCAAAAGCCTAGTGGTAACAGGTGCAGATCATCCCTTGCAAAGCAGTGTGGCTTGCCAATCATGTTTTTCCAGGCTGACAAATATTGGATCCGCTTGGACTGACACAAGTAGCTAAGCCAATTATTAAAGTCAATCATTTTCTGTTGGTATTGTGGCATCATTCTTGTAGAAGGCAGAATGCTGCTCAAAGCTAGGTTCATACCAGCTTGTGACACATATTCTGAGAACTCAATCATAGCTGTCTTCATATAGTCCAGGAAAGTATGTCTCAAGTTATTTACACCTACATGGACTACAACTGAGTCATACTGATACTTGTGGTTTAGTGACTTGAGTGTTTGCATGATCTGGCAAATCCTGGCCCCTGACAGGAAATTTACTGTGACCTTCTTATTCAGCCTGGTGAGAGGGACATCACCATGCCTCACAATGGAGGCTCCTATGACCAAAATATTGGGTTGTGTGGTGTTAAACCTTATAGGCTCAGTACTGGAGACATTATGCGGAGTTGTTTTATCTTTTGTGGTGGGAGTTGTCTTATTTGTGCACACAGAGTTGCTAAGGACAGTGTCTGGGAGGACTTTGAGGTTTAGATAAGTTACATGTGAGCACCTCCAAGTATGTAGATCTATGTGTATGGTCCTTAAATAGTGTGATGAGTGTTGTGTGTGTGTCACTGACAACCTGTTTGATATTTTTTATGTATGTATGTGACAGTTCTGTCTCCAGTAACATTGTCATACCTCATAACTGTACAGATTTTTGCAGAATGTCTGGGTTTTTGCCTTTCATAAAATTGTAGTTTTCTGGCAGTTCATTGAGGAATAAAGTCAGAAAATAATGAGATATTTGAGTTTCAGACTTCATGCCCTTTAGAAAATGTATGTCAATGCAAAACCTACTATTCTATCAACTTTCTAAGCATGCAAAGAATATTATTTAAAAACTGCCCATATTTTTGGGCCTGTGTCCTCCATTATTTAGGCTGTTTTCCAGATTTCTTGCTCTATGAGGTTGAGAGGTATGAACATTGTGTAACTACGTCTTACATAACGTATTCATCTGTTCCAGAATTAAGTGGTTGTCTGTTAACATGAAGAAATGGCTACATTGCTTCAGGACGCCAGTGTCCACCAAGCTGGCTACAGAGTTGTGCATGTGTCACTGACAACCTGCTTGATGTTTTTTGTGTATATACATGACAGTTCTGTCTCCAGAAACTTTGTGTAACTACATCTCTCACATACTATATTTGTATGTTCCAGAATTAAGTGGTTGTCAGTAAACATGATGCAATTGCTACATTGCCTCAGAATGTCCATGCCCACCAAGCTGGCTGCAAGGATAGCAGGAAAATACCTCTCCATGGTTGCTGGTCTGTAATATGCATTTTACAAGGGAAGAGAATAGGAATGGGGGATGTTTGTATCCAGAGGAGGTTTGGCTGCTGTAATTAGAAATCTGATGTTGTAAATCTTTATTAATTCCCTAATGATAGGACTTCGGTTCCATCCTCAGAACCGACATGGCCGTTTCCAAGCTCGCGCCAGCCAAAAACTCTCAGCTAAGACTTACCCATAATGCCCCTCTCATTTGCCAGGTTCCTTGTTAGACGTGCCAAGCCTTCTCTCTCAAAGCTAAGTGGAAAATGTGAGTATTTTTGTGTAGTTTCTCTCAAAAAGTTGCCTTTTTTATTCAGTCTTGTTAATTTCTCCTCTCACCTGCAAACTGCTTCTACTTCTTACCCTCTACCTTTGGTAGTTACCCTTATGCCAACGTTGGTACTGTCTCTCTCTTCTACCTTTGGTAGGCTCTCCTTTTATCACTTGTGGTATTTCTAGATACCATCATTCATACTCTTTTCTTTCCCTCCTTGTATCTCACAAAAAAAAAAAAATTTCTTCTTTCACTTGTTTCTTTCTAGGTAGTTTTTTGTCAGAAAAAGCTAAACTGGGGTTTAAGCAGTGCGACAAGTGTGGGCGAAAGATGCCCAACTCAGATGGCCATACTCGGTGCATTTATTGTTTGGGCATGGACCATATAAGTGCTTCATGTGACATCTGCTCGAGTTTCAGTAATCGCACTCTAGCCGAGTACAAAAACAAACTGATTTTAAAAGGTTTAATCAAAATACCTTTTTCGGAGGCTTTCTCTGGGATGGAGGTCTCACTTCCTCCTAAAGCCAAGAAACACAAGGAGAAATGGAGTCACTTGGTTCCTACATCTCTATCTGTTACAAAACCGAGTCAACACCAAGCTTTTCTGGCGCCCTTGGAGCAGACAACTTCGGCACCAGGCTGTGTGTCTTCTCCCTCGGTGCTGTCTTTGATGTTGACTCATATTACGGTTCCAGCTTTGGCACCATTATCTTCAGTGCCATCCTTAGCCCTGACACCAGCTTTGATGACCATATCCGCTTCAGCACCATCCCCGGCCACTGTGCCAATAGCTTATTCGGTTCCACATACTATGACCTCTGTTCCTAAGGTTGAACACCTCCCAAAAACCAGATAATCTCCAACTTACAACCCTTTTTCAAGGCACCAATTTAGCCCCTTTCTTGAAAGACCTGACTCCCCTTCAGCAGCCTCCTATAGATCCACCAGGAGCCTTTCTGAACAAGATGTAGTGTGGGTTGTGGACCAGCTTTTGACAGCTAGAGGACTGCCCACTCTGGCTAGACCTTCCGTTCCCTTTGGCATGTAACCCTTCACAGCATACTCACCAGTATATCCTCCTTCAGCCTCTTCCCAGGCTCCAGAGATCTTGGTACCAATGACCACCCCAGTGCATACTGTCTCAGCTTCAACTGCGGAGTTTCCCCTGTTGGCACCAACCTCCCTTGGTGCATCAGCTCTGGTGGAACCAGAGCTTGGAGCAGTGTTTGGACTGTCAGCACTGTGGTTCCTAGTCCAGCGCCTGTATTTTCGCTGGCATAGTCTATGTCCATGGCACCAACAGCTTCCAGTCCTCTCAGAGCTCCTCACCTAGAGGTGGGCTCCTCAGGGCAGGGTGTGACCTCGGTTCCGGGCTCCCATCCTTCCTCAGGTGGGCCTGCTTTCCAGGTGATGGAGAGGGTCCTTGCCTCCACAGGCTCACAGTCAGCACCAATGGCATCGACACCAGAACCCCCCTCTCTTGCATGCAGCTGTCCCAACCCCCTACTATAGGATCCCGGGCAAGAAAGCTGCAAGACCTTCTCTTGATGGGAACTCTTTCTCTGGAGTCCTTCTCAGAAGATCCCACAGGGGAGCCACCCCAGAGGAAATGGTGCAAGAGGAAGCACCTTGATTCCCCTGAGGAATCTATCACTGAGGACGCAGATTGCGATGAGGGAGAAGGCTCCCCACGGTCTCCCCCAAAAGATGTCTCATTTGTAGACATTCTCAAAATCCTCAAGCAGAGGGGAGACTGGAAGTCCTCTAACCCTTCAGAGGAATCGTTGTTCTTGCAGGGCTTCTGTGCCCGGCCATCTACTTCCTGGGTGACCTCACCTGCGGATGACCTTGTAAAGCTGATCGTGCAGCGTGCCTGGAAGGCCCCAGGCAAAGTAGAACCTGTCCCCCGGAGGCTGGACAAAATTTTATCCACCCCCGAAGACCAGCCCAATTGGTCCAAGCAGTTGACAGTTGATTCCATGGTTGTGGCGGCGGCTACCAAGAGAGAACTGTCAGAAGATAGTTCCACTGTCCATCCCCCAAATAGGAAGTCTTGGTGCATGGACAGACTGGGGAAGTGGACCTACGCTTCAGTGACCTTTGCCATTCAGTCATTGAACTATCTGGCACACTTCACTTGCCTCCAAAGAGACCTAATTTCTGAAATATCTACCTCTTTGGCAGGGGTACTGCCTGATGAGGTGTGTGACACTGACACCTCACAGCTTGCTACCCTCAAACTCCTCCATGCATTTGATATCTCACACCACCGAGGGGGCAGCTCGAGCTGTCACATCAGGCATTGTCATGAGACGTTATGCTTGGATATGTTTGTGTGATTTTGCAGACCCCATTAAATCTTCCTTCGTCAATACGCCGGTCGACGAATCTTCACTTCTTGGTCCCAAAGTAAGAGACACACTAGCACGAAGTGAGAAAGATGGAAAGACCTTGTCTGCTGTGGGTATTCGTTTTTCCACCCCCCCAGAGGTCCTATTCCAGGAACCAGAGGGGAGGGAAATTGTGGTTCAAAAAGTCCCAAGGATCTTTTCGTGACACTCATGGTGAGCAATTTCCTGGGGCATAGGGAGCAACTCATCTGGAAGATGCCCCTTTTGGGGCAGAGGGGGTCCGCATAACCAGGGAGCTAGAGATTCCTTCTCCGGCCGACCCTACCAGCACTCCTGAGCAGTGGCCCGATTGCTTTCCTCTGGAAGCAGTCAGAGGTCATTTTTCTCTGCACCTACCAACCTGGCAACTTATTACTACCGATGTTTGGGTGCAGAGAATAATATCCAGAGGCTACCATATCCCATTCAATCTAACTCCCAGACCCATCAAACGAATCCCCAATGTGCCACCCAGAGGGTGGTAGCAGCCTTAGAAATAGAAAAGCTGCTAAGAAAAAGAGTCATCCAACCAGTCCCACCAGACCAGAGAGGATCCAGGTTTTACTCGAGGTTCTTTTTAGTGCCAAAAAGATGGGACTGAAGAACAATCCTGGATCTCAGCCTATTGAACAAATTTATGAAACCTCACAAATTCCAGATGGTCATGGTACAATCCATTCTCCCTTTTCTAGGGAAGGACAACTGGATGTGCTCTATAGATCTCCAGGACGCTTATTACCACATAAAGATGGAAAAGCGCTCCCGGGGATTTCTTTGCTTCCGGCTGGGAGCCAATCACTACCAGTTCAGGGTACTGTCATTCGGTCTCTCGACAGTCCCCTGAGTGTTCACCAAATGTATGGCAGTTGTAGTAGCTCATCTTCGACTAAAAGGATTCCAGGTGTTTCTGTATCTAGACGATTGGCTCCTTACCACCACAACCAGGAATCTTCTAATCCACAGCCTCTCTTACACTCAAGGCCTCGCTTTCTGCTTGGAGATTACAATCAACAAGGACAAATCTCAAATGTCCCCAACAAAAACACTGGAATTTACTGGAGCGATCTTCGACACAACATCCTGCCAAGCTTCCCTCCCTCCTCACAGGCTTTCAAAAATAAGACACCACTTCCAAGTCCTCCTTACACAGACCTTTGTACCAGCATGCCTTGTACTGGAACTCTTAGGCTCTATGGCAGCAGTGCCATTGGCAAGGTTGCACATGAGACTATTACAGTGGCTCCTTTCTTCACAATGGTTGATCTTAACCCACTCACTTAACCACATGATACTCCTTACAAACCTTTGCAAGAAAGAAATGCTGTGGTGGATGAAGCCAGAATCAAATCTTTGGTGCCGACCATTCTGTCTCCCCCAACCCAGGGCCACGGTGACCATGGATGCTTCCCTGTTAGTGGGTGGAGCATTTCCAGGGAAAGACAGTCCAAGGCACCCGATTCCCCATGGAGGCCAATTTACACATAAATGTCCTGGAATTGAGGGCAGTTCTCTTAGCAGTGCAAGCGTTCCATACATCCTTCTCTTTCGGGACCATTGCAATTTAATTGGTCAACATGTCAGTCATCTGGTATATAAACAAACATGGCAGAACCAGGTCTTACCCCCCTCTGTTGGGAAGCAGTGAGGATTTGGCACTGGGTGATAGCTTCCAACCACTTTCTTACAGCAATGCATATTCCCAGGAGTTCCAACCTTATTGCGGACAATCTGAGCAGGAACATCCTGATGCCTCATGAGTGGTCCCTCAATCCTGTAATAGCGGATTGGATCTTCTGCCATTGGGGCAGGCCGTGCTGCGATCTGTTTGCTTCCCTTCTAAACAATAAATGCAGAAGCTAGTTTGCCCTGATCCCCCCTCAGGGGGAATCACAGAAGGATGCTCTAACACATGATTGGGCCCACATCTACTGTATGCCTTTCCCCCATTTCCCCTCATCCTGAAATTCTTCTAAGAAAGCTCAAAGGTTGGGAAGAAAATTGTTCCTTATTGGCCCTATCAAGTCTGGTTTCCTTTCCTATGGCCTCATCTGATTTACAGCCCCTGGATCCTGGATCAATCTCAAGGTCTGCTATCTCACCCTCACGGACTGATTCACCCCAATCTCCACAGCCTCAAGCTCACAGGTTGGTTCCTCTACTTCCGATGATTGCCAGGTTGCCTGATATTTCATCTCCCGTGCCATGAAATTCTTCTGGCTTCACACAAACCTTCCACCAGAACAATTTATTCTAGTAAATGGGCTAGGTTCTCTACATAGGCCAAAGATCAGGACATAGACCCTTTCTCTATGCCTATTCAGAAGATCCTACAGTACCTGACTACATGCAGGAGCCACAGCATCAACAATTACTGTACATTTAGCAGCTATCGCAAATTTTCATAATGGATTTGATAATTCTTCTGTTATGGTTATGTCACACAGTCTGTGCAAAACCTTTTTGAAAGGAGTATGACATGTTAAACCTCCTTTCAAGCCTCCCATAGAACCCTGGTACTTGACTTTGGTACTTCAGTCATTAACAAGCCCTCCTTTCGAACCTTCTGATTCATGTGATATAGAATTTTTATCATGGAAGACTCTACTTCTAGTAGTACTTACCTCAGCGAGAAGAGTATCTGAGTTGCAGGACTTGAATGTCAAGAGACCATACTTGAACTTCCACAGGGATAGAGTGTCCCTTCATACTGACCCTTCCTTCTTGCCCAAGGTCATTTCTGGATTTTCAGTTAACCAATCTATTGATCTGCTGGTTTTCTTCGCTCAGCTTTCAAACAGAGGGGAGTATCTTTTGCAAACCCTTGATGTTCATAGGCAGCTTCGTTTTTATTTGAACAAAACTAAATGTTTCAGAAAAATAGATAAATTGTTTGTGTCCTTTGTGGGACCCAGATTGGGTAAACCTGTCTACAAAGTGACTCTATCCTCCTGGCTTAGAAACGTCATTACCTTCATCTACCATCAGAATAATCTAACCTTACCTTCCAAAGTAAAGGCTCATTCTACTGGATCGATGGCTTCTTCTGTGGCTTTTCATTCCAGAGTCTCTATGGATGATATCTGTGTGGCAGCCACTTGGGCAAGACCTCATACCTTTATCACTCATTACAAATTGGATTTGGCCTCCAGGGGACGAGCATCTTTTGGTTCTATGGTGCTCAGGATTATCCTTCCTTAGGGCCACCCAGGTCTCAAGTAGCTGGGGACTCAGTCCTACCAGTAAGGAATGAATAAAGATTTACATCATCAGCTAAAGAAGTTGCGTCTTACCATAACATTCCATCTGTGTTGTAGATCTTTATTCATTCATTACCTCCCACCCTTTTTCCCCCTGCCTGGACTCCTGGTGGACTTTAGGAACTCCTGGTTAAGGTATTTCCTCACACAGAGCCTCTAATGTCTCTCTTATTATCTCTATAATTTAGGGGCAGGCAAACTTGATCTGAAGAGACTATGAGAGGGGTATTATGAGTAGGTCTTAGCTGAGAGTTTTTGTCTGGCGCGAGCTTGGAAATGACCGTGTCGGTTCCGAGGACAGAACCGAATTCCTATCAGTAATGAATGAATAAAGATCTACAACACAGATGAAACATTATGGTAAGACATAACTTCTTTTTATCAACAGTTAACTGATGTGGTGATGCTGCTCAGTGCACAAACCAGTTACTTCTTGAGCAGCGAGAGACTGTGGAAATTTCAGAGAGAGTACTTATAGGTTTGAGAGCTGTAACTGTGTAATCCACAGCTAACTAAATAAAGTGATGCTGGTCAGCATGCAAACCAGTTGCTCCTTGAGCAGCACAGGATTGTGGGAAATTTCAGAGATCATTCCTAGAGGGAAAAATATAACTTCTATGTGCTTGTGACTATACAGGGCACTACTGACTGCCACTCTGTAAAGTGTTCTAACTTTTTAAGTGAATTAGAGGCATATTTAAAATTGTGCCTGATTCATCCTTTGTCTTCGTTCTTGCTGTCCACTGTTTTTATCAGCTTTCATAGCTGGTAAAAAAAGAAAGAAAGAAAAAAAACTTTACTCTTTCTTTTTTTTTCTGGACAAATCCAGAATGTATGTGATTTATGCATCCATAGTTTTCTCCCTAAAAGTTATCAAGCAATTCATTGGTATGCAATGATTTATTATTTTTAAATCTGTTTTATTATACTGTTTGCCAAGCACTATACACCTTACTAAGAATTGTAGCCTGTTCCATCTTACTTTTGTTACCTTCCACTTGAATATAACTGTGTTTATTTTTAGATTTATTGTCTAAGTTAATGATTGTGCTGCATTCCGGTTACTCTGTAATAAAATCTACTGTAGACTACAGAACACATACCAACCCACAACAGAACTGTTTCACCCCTCTAATATGACATGAAATCAGGAAGTAATTAGACAGTTGCTCAGCAACTAAACAGAAAACAAAAACACCCATTTATTAAACTTAATACATGTTGGTCCACTGAGGTAACTAAAATAAAAATGACATATTTTATAATAAGAACATCCAGTTTACAAGATGAGGGTGTAATGATAACAAAAAGGCTTACAAAACAACTTTCCACTTGACCTTTAATATTTTAATGGATTTAATAGAACAGTGCATAATTTAGTTTACTTTACAGGCAACCAGGACACTTTTTCTTAGGTCTACAAGTTAATGTTTTCTGAAAGCATACAAGCTGCTTTTCACATCTGGGAGGTGAATAGAGACAAGAATAGACAAAATTGGTGTAAGTTGTAACACAGGCTGTAATATGCACTTTAGTACGGGTAACCTTAATTTTAGATTAGGTTATGCCTGTGAGTACAGCTGTCAATTTGGGGCAAGTGTTCCTATCTAGAGGGTTAAATGTCATTTTTTGAAAATGTACATAGTTTTCTGTGATTGTTCTAAGTTAACAGGAGTTGGGGGTGTTCTTAAAATGTATTTAGTTTTTTGTGTTTGAGGGTTGTCATTAAAGCAAAAAGTCTTGAGAAATGTTTCAGGTTGAAACTGAGATGAGAACAAACAATTATATAAAAGATCAGCTTGCCAAACATTAGTATGAAAGACAAAAGTTGGAAATACACATTTAAAAATGTCATGTATTTATCATAATGAATACTATATCCATAGTATCTTGGAATGTAAATGGTCTCACATGTATAGACAAAAAGGAAAAAGTATTGAATTATATTAAAAAAATGCAGAGTGCAAACAGCAATAATGCAGGAGACACATTTGGAAAGAAATGAGCATGTGAGTTTGTCAAAGAAAGGATTTCAGGATGGATGATCAAGAGACAAAGGAACACTTTGTTAGAGGGACACCAAATAGAAGAGGAAAAAAGACAAAAATGGTAGATTTTTGTTAGTAAGGGACTGTTGGCAAGGGAGGAGACTTTCATTCACATGTATTTATGTTCCACCAAAAATTGCAGTTCTGGAGCTTAAGAACGTTTTGGAGAAATAATCAGCTTTCAGGAAGGAATATTACTTATAAGTGGGGACTGGAACTTCAGGATATATCCAAGAAGCCTGCATGGGAAAACATAACAAAAGATAGTAGAGTTCTGAAGAAATTTATAAATATATTTGGTACAGAAGATGTGAATTCAGTAGTAGGAGTTTGGACAGAATTTATATATTATTCCCAAATGTACAAAACCTGGGCCAGACTGATCAGAAATTATATTTCACAGGGATCAGTGCATTTAATTGAAAGTTTCTGCATACTAACTACTTCAAATGATGCAGCAATACAAAACTAAAATAAAAATGCAAAGTAATGAAGTTAAAAGCTAACACTGGTACTTTTCAAACCTACCTGTTGAGAAAACTAATGAATGGTTAGTGAAAATCATTAGAGAGTTATTAGGGAAGATAGAAATTTCTTTAGAAGGAATAGCTAGTGAATGGGATAAAATCAAATGGAGTTTAAAAATATGGTAGAAATAAGACAAAGAGTTAAGGTTAAGAAGTAATAGGATTTATTTAGAGGGACTGACAAGGTTTAAAGTATTGCAGAGCAAAGGGAATCTCACAGAACACCAGGAGCGACTGCAGAGTGGTAGACAGAAATATTTTGATAATATGCACGAGTTTAAATAGATTGTTGTTAAGCAACTATTTTTTGATAATCCCAGAGCACAAAAACTTTTAGCGCAGTGACTTAGGCAACAGAAAGTATAAAGGGCTATCTCCAAACTTAGGGAGCCTATGACAAGAAAAATAACTAGATATTCTATATTATTGTTATTATTTCATTATTAAAGATATTTCTGAAATGTTATGAAAATTTGTGTAGAGCAGAGAAATGTGGAAATCAAGAAATAGCACAAATGTAAATATTTATGGATGATTTAGTTATGGCAATATTAGAGGAGGATGTGGCTGAACAACTAATAGTTAAGATAGGAGGAGATGAGATAAAAAAAAACAGTGATTTATAATAAATCTTTTTTGAAGTCTCTAGGAGCAGATGGTATTCCCATGGAAGTTTGGAAGTTAGGAGGGAAGGAAGTGATAAAGAGATGGAAGATTTTGTTTAATAGCATTTTAAAAGGAATGGAAGCACCAGTATCTTGGAACACAGCTATGGTGGCTGCAATACCCAAAGAGGGGTAAAGACCCTTCAGACCCATCTTCACATGACCTATTTCAGTTTTAAACTATGATTATAAAGTGTTATGTCTAAACTATGTACAAGAATGGCAACAATGAGGCCAAAATTGATAGATGTGGATCAGTGTGGTTTTGTGAAGGGGAAGCAAATACATGACAAAATTAATAGAATGATGATGATCCAGAGGGAAGTAGAATGTAAGAAAATACCACTATTAGTGGGTCTTAATGCAGATAAGCATTTGACAGAGTAAGCTGGGGGATTTTATGAATAGGACAGTAGAAACATTTGCATTCCCTGATACAATAATAAGGTTAATAAGGGGATATATGAAGGATCAGTGGCAAGAATTAAAGTGAGAGGTTTCCTCACTGATAAGAGGTGTTTGTACAGAGGAGCAAGGGAGGTGTGTCCTCTTTCCCTTGTTATTTGCTTTATATTTAGAGCCACTGGCAAATAAAATAAGGGAATCAGAAATTCAAGGATATAGCTGGCTTGGTAATCAAGAAAAGTTGGCTTTATTTGCAGATATTATTTTGTACTTGATAAATCCAGAAAAGGACATATTGGTATTGTGGAAGGTTTTAAGACAATTTCAAATCTTTTCATTATTTAATTACAATTAATGAAGATAAAACAAAGGCTATAGAGTAAATTATGTACCCACTCAATACTTGGTTCAGAACTACCTGATTTTATGGAGATTTACAGTTATCATACTATATTTTATAGCCGCGGTAGTGTTGTCGCCTCACAGCAAGAGGTACTCCTGTTCGATTCTTGGCTGGAGTGCCTTCTGTGTGGAGTCTGCATGTCCTCCCCATGGTTGTGGCATTCGAAAGACATGCATGAATGGGCATCGGGCTGGCAACTCGGCACCTAAAAAATCTACTGCCAATCATTAGTGGACCGGAGTTCCGCTGTGGCGACCCCTAACCAGGAAAAGCCAAAAGAAGAAGAAGATACTATATTTTATACGTCCTACTAATTATCCCTTTTTTTAACAGCAACTTCTGTCCTAGACTAAATTAAACACTCTTCCAGAGTTGGGATTTCATTGAGCACTCCCCAGTCCATTTCTGCTTGCCTATACTCTATGATCAATCCTTGGTAGGGAAAGCAGACTCTAATCTAAAGTCCAGACTTCTGGTTTGTTTCATCACACTTTTATTATCTTTCCTCCTGGTATCTTGATTCCTTTTCTAATCATCTCCAGTAAAGTCTAGCCTTGTCTTGCCTATTTTCTATATCTGTACTTTCAGTCATTCCTGTTGGTAATATCTCCTTCTTCCATTCCTGTGCTGGCTTAGTTTGTAAAATATTTTCTGCTACTTTATGAATATAACATTCTGTATTGTTGCTGCTATTCTCCTTATGGATCTGCATTCAAATCCCGCTCCCTCCTTACTTCAACTCTTGCATTTCATCATCTCTTTCCATTTTGAACTATCTGCTTGTGTTGTGTGTATCAGCCTTAACTGTGTAGCTCTTAATTTTCCCTTCAATCAGTAAATCCAAAACCAACTTATCCCACTTAACTCTTGTCCTCTTCCTTTCCCAAATAAATTCTTTCAACTCTTTTTGATTATGGACAACAACTCCTTGTTGCAGTGTAAAGCCTGGATTCCTTACAACTAACAAAATGTACGTTCTTGCTTTAATATCTTTAACACACAGAGCAGTTACTGATAAGACTCTCCACACCTTGCATTTAAAATACCCCTGACTGCATATTACACAAAACTGGTTTACAGTATAACATGCAATTTACATCATGACATTTTATATAAATATTGGTAACAGCATAAACTGGTTTAGTTTCATTTGCTTGTTTAGTCCAAGTGTGCTTCTAGGCATTAATTACACAAAGTGGGGTGTGTGCTTTACAGATCACCAACAGTTTAACACAGTCAACAAAATTCCAGTCTTTCTCAGCCTTTTCTTCTTGCAGACACACTTTGCATGTCTATTCCTATATCTAATGGGAATGATGTTTTATAGTCTCCCATTTCTTCAGTAATTTCACAATGTTGCTACGGTTCATCTTAATCATTGCCCTCTCCCAACACTAGTCTGTGGTTCAAGTCCAAGGGGCTTCTAATTAACTCCTTTACTTTCTTTTTGTGATGAAAGTATTTTATTTTGGAACAATAAAAATGGCTTCACTGGCAAAATCTCCTGTTTTTTCTTTTCTTTTTACCAGATGAAAGAGAGCAAAATCTCTCTACTGTCAGAAGAACGAGTCTACTGGATCATTCTTTGTTGGTTAAACTTTTTTTTAATTTCCTCCTTAGCCTGTTTTGCATCCAAAAATTACTTTGATCATCCAGGAAAAAAAATATTCTGAAGAAAGCTGGATACAACAGCTTGAATCTCACTCCTCTCTCTCAACATTCCCATATTGCTGGGATAAGCATGCTTCTCTTCTGCCTAATGTACAGTGAATAATACTTTTCCACAAACACTCCGTTGTCCTCATTTTTTAAAAAATGTTCCTCTTCTACCACAATTTTGGCAGGAGCAATTCTTTCTGGTAGCATGATTGCTTCTTTACCAATATAGGTCTTGGCTGCATTCTCATAGGTTTCAGCCACCTAGGCAGTGAGACATTTCCCTGCATTACATTTGGTTGGGGACACATGGCTGAAGTGGCATTCAGCTGAAGAGAAATAATGTTGTTGTGAAATCCCCGTGGACAAAGAAAAGCACAGACTGCCATGCCCACAGCTTTAATAACCAAGTGCAGAAGAAGTAATGAGTGTTATGCTCAGTGTACAGTTCAATCTTATATAACATGTAGAAGTGTGTTACAGCATAGAGGAAACCTTGGATGCTACTGTAGTCACATTTATGCTCCTGTATGCATTTTAGATAATGTTCCCTAGACAATGTGAAGTGGGTAGTGGTCCACATACACCAATTATAAAGGCACTGCTCACTGTATAGTGCACTTTTACTGCCACTGACATGCCCACAGCTGTGCATTTGGTTATTGAACTTTTCAGCATGGAACCTCATTCTTCTTTTTGCCAAAAGGGAATTCACAATATCCAAATTTCTCCACAGCTGAATGCCACTTTAGCCATGTGTTTCCAGCCAAATGTACCACAGGGAAATATCTCGCTGCCTAGGTGTCTGAACACATTCTCGTGGCCAGATTTGGAACATGGACATGATGTGTCCTCTCAATAAAAGGAGAACCACACCCCAAATCTGAAAAAAATGTTTTTCATGATATCTTGAACTTTCCTGCGTTACTACTGAGCCTGTATGAAAGTAAGCAGTTAATATTATTTTCTAATTTTTATACTCAAAAAATGGCCTGACGGGGGATGTCATACTGTATGATTTTGTTTTACATCATTGCTTTTGTTTCTTTGATGTCATTTAGAGGGACAAAGAGAAGCCATATGGTGACAGGATCATTTACTGTTGCTCTCTCTCTCTCTGTTTATAACAGAACTGTGATTGCCTACTTTTAATGTCAGTATCACCCATATTTTTTTATTAATTTCCTTCCTTTGATTTTTATTACTTGGCATCTCTAATACAGTATTTTCAGGAATGCTTGAATGACTGGCTTACAAATGTAGCTGAGCTAATTGTTCTTTTCAAAGTAATAACTGTAGTTCAGTATTCAAGTGTGAGAAATTTAACCTGTCACTAATAGGTATTACTGTGCTAAGCTGGTTTGTGTTGCATCCACCCTTTTTAATAGCTAGAAATAGAGTATGATTATATTTTCCATCCCCCAGCTCACTGACTTGTCTCAGCCAAACACTGTAGACAATACAAACATGTAACAAAAACAGCAGAAGAAAATGTGCCCTTTTACAAATAAAGTGTAAAATGTAAAACCAAACACTGACAGAAAATCAGGACAGTAATACTTAAATATTTATTTCTTTGTGGCGCTCAGAGTTTGATTAAATGGAAGGAAATACAACTAACGTGTAATAAAATAATAAGCTACAGTGGGAGTGTAGTTTTCTTTTCCATTTGCATCTGAAAACAAAGCCTGAAATGTTTGCTCCTAACTGTAGCTCTAGGCTACACTATTTATCTAAGGTGCAATGCTGGCAGTCTCTGACTGGAAAGGCACATTTAAATGTCAATGTTTAAGAGCCATTGTTTTCTTAATGGCTCTGTAGCTGGAATAAGTGATCTGACCTAATTACTCTGCTCCTCCTAGCCTTCATGATATAACAGATGATGAGGAAAGAAGGGCAAATAGAAACGTCCAGGCATAAAGCAAATGGAATTATTATTAAATGATACATTTTCTGTTTTAAGCATGTTTAGTGTTGGATTACAAGGGAGGAAAATTATTTTTATAAAGAGAAATCTGACATTTGGGTGGAATTCTTTAACAAATCCTGCTGTGGGACAGCAGTCCAGTTGCTTGTCTGTACTTCCATAAAATTAATACAGTCTGTTCCTTCCACTTTCTTTAGAACACCAGAAAAATCTCAGTTTTTCTGTATACACTGTCTTCTAACTCCACTAGTTTAGAAACGGCTCTTTTTGGAAAGCCTATTTACACTTCAGCCTCCGATTTTACAGTTTTTTCAATTTATCCATGTAGCTAGTTGAAGCTTCTTGTATTTTTCAGCCTTTTATTTGACCGATTCTTGCACTTGTTTGTTTATTTTAAACACCTTTTTTTTTGTGCATTTGATTTTTTTTTCTTCTAAATTATTGGAAGTTATTTCCTGTACCAAAGCTGAAACTTGAATTGCTTTTTGCTTAACAGCTGTAAGTTTCTTCCCAAAATCTAAATCTTACTTAATCCACCAACATTCACACACTGCTCTCCTCAGATCATCTTGACATTGATTCCTATTCCTAATCCTGCTACAGTGGTGCTTAAGTACACTATTTACTTCTCACCTGTTATTTTATGTTGCTAATGTCTATTTTTAACATCAAATGTGCAAATAATTTTCACAGCCTACAAACCTCTTTGTTCCAAAAATCCCATATTCTCAACCTTAATAATATGCTGTTAGAGCACAGATGCCTCACAGGATCAAAGACCCTGTAAAGAATAGCCATTGCAGAGCATGAAATCTAAGTAAGAAGAGTCTGCTGTTATTCTAAAAGTGTATTAGTTCTGGTTTAAGCACTTGGGCTTCAGGCCAGTTATTTTACATTAAGAAAGTTTGCGGTCTGCACTCTTGTGGGAGGAGAGGTTAGATTCTGCCCTTCTGAGCTGGGAATTTCTGCTTAAAGGACCACTATGGGCAAATGACAAAGAAAACATATATATTTTTTTATCTTGCCATGATTTACTACACCTCCCAAAGCTGCCTTCAGCAAAATAAGTACTCATTCCTAATTTTATTTTGTTTTTACTCTTGTCTGCCCTCATGGGGGTAGACATGGTGATTCCTTTGGAAAGCTAAATCTGTCCCATAATGCAGACTGTGAGGACAAATAGCCCTACCATTTGTTGTCAGACTAGTCTTCCATTCACTTACAGTGGAACTCCTGGAAAAAAACAGCCAAGTTTGAGAGTCTGCAGCTCATGTGTCATTGACTGGTATGCGCTGAGATTTACACATGTTGTTCCTACTGATGTACTACACATTCACTGAAAGAAACTTGCAAAAGTGTCAACAAATTACTGAGATAAAAAAGACTTTTCACAAGGAGCAGTTTTGCAAGTTTCAGTTCCTGGCCAGGTTACTCCTCCAATCTCCCCTCCTTCAGTGGGTTGCTAGATTCAACTATTTACAGCTTTGCATGACAATAGAAATAAAAAAAGTAGCCTGGTGTGCCACTAAAACTGTTCCCTTGTATGTCTCTTCACTTCTGAATAGCAATTTCCAAGAATTAAAAAAAAAAAAAGCAAACTCATCAGTCCAGAGTTTAGGCTAGTCTATCCATAAATTTTGCTCAGTGAAGTCCCTAGCAATTTCATCACTGCTTGATTCAGACATATACATTCCCTTGTGTTTGTCAGTACTATGTTTGAGTGCATTGTTTTGGAGTGTGGTATCACTGCTACAGCTGCTGGTACTCTTTCAATAAAGTATATGCTTCTCCAGGAGTCTGTTGCTGAGGCTGAGAAACACATTACAAGTATACAACTAAGACAAACTACATAAAGCAATAGTAAGAAAATACTAGGTCACATCAGAGGTTTGGGAGGTCATTAAGAAACTGAGAATTGTTGTAAAATTTATCATTAAATACCATAAGTTCAGGTTATACTATAAGAGAATAACTATGTAAAGATAACCATGTCAACAGACAAAATGCATTACAAGTTGAATATGTTACTGTGCACATTTTAAAAAATGGATAGACTAGCCTAAACTCTGGACTGATGAGTTTGCTTTTTTTTTTATTCTTGGGAATTGCTATTCAGAAGTGAGGAGACATACAAGGGAACAGTTTTAGTGGCACATCAGGCTATTTTTTTATTTCTATTGTCATGCAAAGCTGACTAAATAGTTGAATCTAGCAAAGTTGGCAATGTGAGACTGTAGCCCACTGAAGGAGGGGAGATGGGAGGAGTAACTTGGCCAGGAACTGAAAACTGCTCCTTGTGAAAAGTCTTTTTTATTTCAGTAATTTGTTGACACCTTTGCAAGTTTCTTTCAGTGAATGTGTAGTACATCAGTAGGAACAACATTTGTAAAACTCAGCGCATACCAGTCAATGACACATGAGCTGCAGACTCTCAAACTTGGCAGTTTTTTTCAGGAGTTCCATTGTAAGTGAATGGAAGTCTAGTCTGACAACAAATGGTAGGGATATTTGTCCTCACAGTCTGCATTATAGGACAGATTTAGCTTTCCAAAGGAATCGCCATGTCTGCCCCCATAAGGGCAGACAAGAGTAAAAACAAAATAAAATTAGGAATGAGTACTTATTTTGCTGAAGGCAGCTTTGGGAGGTGTAGTAAATCATGGCAAGATAAAAAAAATATATGTTTTCTTCATCATTTGCCCATAGTGGTCCTTTAAAGGATTATTGTGGCTGCTTATTTGAACTGTTTCTTTCTGAAATTGGTGCACCTTGTTTGCTGTAGCATAGACTAGATTCAGGCATGCTGAATCTAGCTTTGTTTGTATAATTTGAGCTCTAATCCAGGCCATCTTTTTTGAAGAAGGTTCCCCTGCACCCTAGTGGCAGGAGCGTGCAGTTAGAACTTGTCTGATTGAAGACTGCTGGAACAGGGCTAGGTTTTGAGCTTTTTTACTGGTTAATTGGGTAATTTGTTTAAATCAGTTTGCTCATTTTCAATTGTTATATAAAACAAATTTGCACTGTATACATCTGCTTTTACTGTATTTGTGTTTCTTCCTCCTTTATTGCATTTATTCTGCTGCATTTATTACTGCTTGTTAGTAGCCTGATTAAATTGTAACTGTTATTCTAAACATTTGGTTGAAGCACTTGGGCTTCAGACCAGTTGTTTTACATCAAGAAGGTTTGTGGTCTGCACTATTGTGGCAGGACAGGTAGCTTATATCCTTCTAAGTTGGGAGTTGCTGATTGAAGGCTTAGTGGCTGTTATTCTAAGAGTGTATTAGTTCTGGTTTAAGCACTTGGGCTTTGGGCCAGTTATTTTACATTAAGAAGGTGTGGTCTGCACTCTTGTGGGAGGAGAGGGTAGATTCTGCCCTTCTGAGCTGGGAGTTTCTGGTTAAAGGCGTATTGTGCCTGCTTATTTGAACTGTTTCTTTTTGAAATTGGTACACCTTAGCATAGACTAAATTCAGACCTGCTGAATCTAGCCTTGTTTGTGTAACTTGAGCACTAATCCAGACCATCGTTTTTTGGAGAAGGTTTCCCTGCACCCTACTGGCAGGAGTGTGCAGTTAGAACTTGTCTAATCGAAGACTGCTGGAACAAGGCTCAGTTTTTAGCTTTTTATTAGTTAATTTGTTTAAATCAGTTTGCTCATTTGCTACTGTTATATAAAAAAATACACGTTATGCATCGCAGCTTAGCTAGAGTTAAAGTATTCTTGGTGCCATAAAGTCTGCTCTTCAAATTTTCCCTTAGAACTAGCCAGTTTTTTAGTTTTAGCACTCAAATCTGTTTCTTTGAGCTCAGAACTTGTTGTAAGCACTAAATAAGTTACAAATTACTACAACACTCAACTTTCCTCACTTGTCTAGAGGAAAACAGTTTTTAGTACTTAATAAATAAGCACCTTTCCAGGCATGTCTAAGGGCCAGCTCCCAATGTTTTCTCCTGTCTACCTGATGAATCTGGGCATCTTGGGGCAATGCAGCAATTGTCTCATGTACACTCAACACAAGAGGTTCTCCTGTTCGATTCTCAGCTGGAGTGCCTTCTGTGTGGAGTCTGTATGTCCTCCCCGTAGTAGAGTGGCCTCTGAAAGACATGCGCGAATGGGCATGCCTTCGCTGAAGGTTGGGCATCAGGCTGGCAACTCGGCACCATAAAAAAAATCTGACAATCATTAATGGACCGGAGTTCCACTGTGGCGACCCCTAACTGGGAAAAGCTGAAAAGACAAACACTCAACACTACAACCTGTGAGAGATGCACTTATATAGCCAAACTGGAAGCAAAGCTCTCTTCACCCAAGACTGGACTAGACAGTTAAGAGGAGAAGGTAAACACTTGCACCACACACCACACTCATCACAGTCCCTCAAAACCTACACCACCAAAACACACACATAGCAACACAAAACATACACCTACATTCGCAGATGCTCTCAGTAAAAATCTGCTCAAGCAACAGAGACCTCCAAAGCAGAAACACATGCAACCTCTACCCCCAACACAACCCAAATGACACATAGCCCATAGACTCAGTGTGCCACTCAACCACAGCCCATAAGGCATAACAACATACCCAACACTCTAGTCATAGGTGATTCTATAGTCAGGCACACTGATGTTCTACGCACCAGGCTAAACAAGGAGAAAGGTACTGTCCGCTGCCTGTTGGGTGCCAAAATCTGCCACATAATGCACACACTCGGGTCACTCCACAACAAGTACAAATATGACTCTGTCATTGTCCATGTTGGTGTGAATGACCTGAGATGTACCTCCCTGGACTACATGAAAAGAGACATGGAGGAGCTCTCCAATCTTGTAGTGCAGGCAGGTATGACCCTAGCCCTGAGTAGCATCCTGCCATCACCCAGAGTGATACCACAGTACAAGGACAAAATGATTGACTTCAACAATTGCCTAAGCTTCAGGTGTCATTCTAAGGGGATCCAGTATCTATCTGCCTGGGATGACATGATCAACAGACCACGATGCTTTGCCAGAGATGGCCTGCACCTGTTTCCCTTGGGATTCTGGATACTGGCTAAGGTTCTTGCCACCCCTATAGTGCCTTTTTTAGGCAAGGTTCAAATGACAAATTCACCACCGTAACAGGAACAAGCAAGCAAAATCTGAGGGTAATGCTACTCAATGCTAGATGTCAACCTCAAAATGCATTTACTCGAGGCACTCCTTAAAATGGAGAACATCAAAATCTGTGTAGTGACAGAGACCTGGTACAAGGCTCCAGAGAGCACCCATGCATTACCAGGCTATAATTCATACCACTCCTTTCGGCCACCTAACCTGGACCGAAACACTAAAGGTGGAGGTGGAGGTGGAGGTGTAGCCATATTCATATTCATTGAGGATATCCACACCTCCACGCTAGTTGCTCAGCATAATGCATCTGAGATTATCCAAGTGCAGCTAACTCTGGGCAAGTCCACAGTCCAAATTGTAACTTGCTACAGATCCCCCACCATGCCCCAGGATTCCCACTCCTCATTTCTTGATACACTGGAAAATATTAGGGTACAACCCAACACCTTAATAACGGCGATTTTAACTACTCCACCATTAACTGGGAAAACTACTCATGTACCAATTCTTTTGCTCAACGTTTTCTGGAATTCAAAAATTCCAGTGCCTTGGATCAACTTATCCACACCCCCACCAGGGGCAACAATATCATAGACCTGGTCATTACCAACATGGGCGACCGGTGTTCCACACCAGAGGTCAATTCCTCGTTGGTCAGATCCAACAAAGCCAACTTCACGCTTCTTAAGACAGAAGTGGCAAACTTCACAACACCCATGCAGACGGACCATAGAGCTAGGACTGCTAAATCCTACACAAATGCACTTTATAAGCACTTACATGAGTGCATGGCTCATGCTATCCATAACAGAACCAAGATGCTCTCCTCCAAAAAAAACGGAAGCCAATCTGGTGGTCCCCTGCCATAAACAAACTCTACAACAGAAGAAACTGTTGCAAAAAAAGAGTAAAATCCCATGATTGGAAGAACTCCCTGGTCAGCCTCAGTTAGAAGCTGAGATCCCTCATAAAATCCTCCAAAGCTAGTCATGAAAACAAAATCGCCAATGATTCTAAAGACAACCACAAAGCATTATATAGCTATGTCAAGAATCTCAATGGCAACACTCAGATCTGCTCTGAGTTACAGCACAATGACACTAAATGTACAGAACCAACTGATATTGCCAACATCCTGGCAGATAGGTTCACTGCTAACTTTATTCCCCCTCACCCCCTAAAGAGCCCATCTCTATACCAGAAGAATGCAAAGTTCCTGTAATCATGGCACATCTTCCATGGGACCTGACAACATCCCAGGCTGCATTTTACATGAACTACGGAATGAACTGGCACTCCACCTAAGCACCATGTTCAATCATAGCCTTACCTCAGGCTTTGTGCCCACTGAATGGCACACAGCGATGGTTATCCCACTCCACAAAGGGGAAGCCACCACAGATGCCGGGAACTACCGACCCATTCGCCTAATGAGCCTGGTCTGCAAAGCAATGGAACATATCACCATGGAACTTATAAACAAAGACATTGGTAATCTCCAAACTCTGGACCCCACCCAGTTTGGGTTTGTAAAAGGCAGATCATGTCTGCTAAACCTGATTGACTTCTTTGAAGCAGTCACCAAAGCCGTAGACGAGGGTAAGGTGGTTCACACAGCCTATCTAGATCTCGCCAAGGCTTCTGACACCATCCCCCACATTGGAATTACAGATAAACTCACTAAACTAGGTATAAATCCCTATGTCAGAAGATGGGTTGCCAACTGGCTCACTGACAGAACCCACACTGTGAAAGTAGCAGACTCCAAATTTGACTTCAGACCAGTGCCAAGTGGAGTACCACAGGGTTCAGTCCTGGGTCCCCTCCTGTTTGGTATCTACTTTTCTGAAGTACAGGTTAACACAGAAGGTCTTTGGCTAATGAAGTTTGCAGATGACTGCAAACTAGGAGCCATAATTGAAACTCCTAATGATGTGGACATCCTACAAAAGGGCCTCACTGAGACAGATGCCTGGTGTCAAAGCCATGGCCTCAAGCTCAAGGCCAAAAAGTGCATTGTCATCCCCTTTGGTAAAAACTCTGTAACCATGAGCTACCACATAGGTGTTAATCTACTTAACACTGAAATTGTGATAAGAGACCTTGGGACACAGGTGGACTGTAGTCTCTCCTTTGATAAACACATCATTACAATAGTCAGGAAATCCTTCTACATGGCACACCTCATCACAAAAGGTTTATCATCCAGGAAAAAAGAGGTAATTGTTCCCCTCTACTCATCACTCATTAGACCCATTATAGAGTACAACGCCCCTTTTGGTATGTAAATCACAAGACATCTACAATAACTAGAAAGGCTGCAGAAATACCTCACAAAGAGGATTACTGGCCTCAAACAGATGCTTATGCAGACCGTCTCAAAAAACTCCAGCTTTACTCCTTCGCATATCACCTACTCAGAGGTGATCTCTGCCTAACATACAAAGCTATGTCAAACCCAGAGCTGTTGGACATGCTCCACTTAAAGACATCCCAATCCTTCCAAGCTACACACTCTAGGGACCTAAACCTTGTCACCACAATAAACAGAACATGCTGGAGGGATAGATTCCTGTCCAAGAGACTTCCCATACTATGGAACAAACTACATATCTATATCAAACAAAGCTCCTCCTTAGCACTCTTCAAGAAAAATCTTGACTGAATGGGAAATAGGAAATTCAACCCGGGGATCACCTCTGTGGCTGTGCTTGACAGGGGCACAGGAAAATAATTTTCTTGGGTGGCAAAAGCCAAGGTACCTTTTTGGCTAGGCTTGTATAGGCCCTAGGGCCAATAGCCTAGTACCTACCTATGAACCTATATGTTTTTGGAGGATGGTTCTACAGGAAATGTGTCAGTTGAATAACATCCATTTGAGTGAGTACTCATTGAGCAAATAAATTTGGGTGAAAACTTTCACTGACTGGAGTTGTCTTTTTGTTTTCTCCACTGTTGTGTTATCTCAGAATAGAAATATTTAGGTTTAGGGAATGTGGGGGTGTTTCTCCCCATGGGGGGGGGGTGCAGGAAGTTTGCCCTTCTGCAAAAATAACTTTTATACAAGCATCACTGAAAGTTTTTCAAGATTGATAGATGCTCGATTAAAGAGTTGTAGATCAGTTGACATGAACTTGTTCTTCATAGGTTTTGCCAACCAGTCAAAAGTCTGAATTTATCTTTCTGATACAATAATCTAATGGGTCCAAATTCTGACTTAACTAAACTACTCTCACCTGGAATTTTGTGCATAGAACCTTAGAGGCAGAGAAACTGTGTGATGGGAAAAAAAAAAAAAAAAACATGAACGTCAGCAGGTATGTCAGCATCAGGTACAGTTCTGCACAATTCACAGTGATCCATAAGGACTGGTTGGTTGGAAGCACAGACTCCCTGGATCAGATGAGATTACCTCTGCTCTTGGCTACTAGAAGCCAGTTCTCTAGAAAAACAGTTTTACCACTTGTAACTGCATCAAAGTGGTTACAAATGCCACACAACACTTTGGCAGAGCTGTAAAGTAATAAGATAGGATTTTTAACCAAACATGACTAGTTACTTGATGTGCAACTAAGCATCTTACAGTTTGAAAGACCACATACTGTCTTCCCTGGACAGGTGAGTTGTCTGACTAAAGGGGTCAAAGGGCTCTTTTGGAATGAACATATTTAGGTCCCTTAAGTCCAAGATTGATCATAGGTCCTATGTTTTTCATGGAACTAAAAAGAATGTAGAATAATATCAATGTCCCTTCTGACCTAGCACAGCTACTTGACCTGCCCTTTTCTTGAGGAGCATCAGCACTTACTTTCATGCCTCTGTATTTTGTGAAGGAAATATCTGGTAAAAGAAGAGATGGTGCTGGACAGCGAAGAGAATTTCACATATACCTTTAATCATCTCTCTTACCAATCTCAGTTTTTAGGGCAACGCATGTAGTCAGATGAAGGAAACCGCTACCTCTGCCCACTTCCATCTCCAGTGTTTAGTTTGGTGGTCAAGATGGTTTCTGGCCATCCTGGAACTGCACACTGCTTTCTGAAAATGACAATGACCTTTAGACTGGTATCCTTCTGGAAACCAATGGAAGAGGACTGTCTATTTCACAAAGCATCTTGCTATGGAGGGTGCAATTTTTGAAGGAATCAAGGCCTTTGCATCTTCCTTGGATTTGAGAAAATGGCAACCGTGGAGCATGGAATCTCGCATATATGGTTGAAAGGGTTTGTCTTTTCTCCCTCTTTTAGTTGACATCTGAACAACTTGGAACATCTAAAGGGTGAAAGCACAAAGGATGATTTGATGTTATCAGCACATGGGGAAACACAGAACCAGGAGTGCTGGCTTAGGGCAGTGGTGATTCCTGCCACCCTGACAGACCTTTATGCTTCATTATAGGCCATGCAGATCATCCGGGTTCCAAATGTACAAGCCATGGAAGCTTGAATTTTGAGCCTATCTTTGGTCTCACCATCAGACATTCCCTTTACAGATAGAAAGGCAAGAAAGCTAGAGTACAGCTGTGGAATATTTCTTATCATAAGAGAAGATTACTTCTGTTGCATAGCAGAAGTCAAGAAGTGGCTGCTGCTTTTATCTGCAGGAAGTCCGTGGAACCTAGCTGTATGTTGTCAGAATGGCATGTTTTTCACTGGTCTAGCTGCTTGGTAATAAAGTTATGGTTCCTTACAGAACTTTAAAAAAGGAAAGCTTGTCCATGTCTGGCCAGGAACTCTCTAGAGGTTAATTAGAATTTACCAAATTCACACTACTGAACTGGTGCCAGCCTGGGGATCATTCACTGAATCCCAACAAAAACAGTACTAAAATAAAAATAAAAAATTACTGCATGGAAGAATGGTGTGTTCTGCTTGATTTATTAAACAACTTAGCACTTTTCCTCAGCATATATCATGGCTTCATCAGAGTTGTTAAGACCACAATACAAAATGCATTAAATACCCCACATCATTACCACCAACCATACAAAATACAACATTAATTAAAAGTTTAGAGGGGATGTTTAAAAAAAAAAAAATATATATATATGCTGTGGGGATGGATAGTTGCATTGATTATTTTATTGATCGATGTGACATTTGATTGTTTAATGCATTTTGGGGGCAATTTTCTGAGGATGTCTAGTGAGAAAAGCTGAACTATGTTAAAAATGCATATATACAAGTTTACAACTGTTACGTAATTCAGATATTAAAAACTAATTACAGAAATTAAAATATTAGTAAGAGTGATTCATTTCAACTTTACTGAAGTGCTTAGACCTCAGTGCTGTACAATTTAAACAATCAGATAAAACAAAAAAAATAAAAGCCAGTAAAAAAGAACAATGTATTCTATGTAAAACATAACTGATTGATGCACGCAGTAAAAACCAAGATGGTAATGAAAATGTACCATAAGTAGAGAATGACTGCAGATTAGATGAGGATGACTAAAATCAAATGAAATATTTTTACATGTACAGGTTCCTTCTGAAATAAATGAGTACATTTTATTTTTGAATTCAGCCTTACTGGTAGTCACTTTGTCACTTGGAAGCTTCTTCAAAAGGTCACCACTTAGTTCCAGAGATGAGGCATTACCAAATGTACCGTAATTTCCAGATTGCTTGATCCATTGTTAATACTAATGTTTAAAGGGAGTAAAAGCATTCTACACAGAAAAATCATTACCTTATCCTCAACTGATAAGTTTCTATTATATTTTTCTCAACACAAAAACTGAAAATGACATTTCAGGAGCCAGTTATTTGAGTATCTGTAAGTTATAGACTGCACATCTAGGGAGCATTTTTTCATAACTTTCAATGTTTCAAGTTTTATTCACTTCTGCCAAAAGTACAACAAAATATTTGAACATAACAAGTCAGTATAAACCTTGAAGAAACAGAAACTGTTCTGAATATGCAGACTCCAGAGTTCAAATTACACTAATCCAGAAGAAGGAAAACCATGATCCATTTACAGTACTCTCAAATGCAAGTAGTGTTCATGTAGAAA
Organism: Protopterus annectens; assembly: GCF_019279795.1. Lineage (NCBI taxonomy): Eukaryota > Metazoa > Chordata > Ceratodontiformes > Protopteridae > Protopterus > Protopterus annectens. Next base: position 1,913,941,539 of record NC_056741.1, on the reverse strand, counting down.
AAGGCTAATGTTTATTTCTGAAACCAGAAAAAAGTACTATCATTCTTATTAAGAACACTACACTCGAACTATTTTGGGCAATTCTATTTTCAGTATAACAAGCTTAAGTAGACCTATCTCAGCTATGATAAAACTGAAGGAAATGTTTAAAAGTATACTTTCATGCTAAAAAAAAATTAAATACTGAAAACAACACAGAAGATAACAGAGGAACTATTCTTATTCTAAGGGTTATGCTGCTGAATTAATTAACCACACTGTTTTTAAACCTCTTTAAAAATGGCTTCCTGATTTGAGCATAAATATTGGAAAGTGGCCTACATTTTTTTAAAATGTCATGGTTATTAAAGTCTAGCAATATCATTCAAAATCACTTATTTGCATAAATGATCACATTTCAAATAATACCTTCAATACATTTGAACTTTGAGTTTAATTATGGGTAAAAAGACTGACTAATAAAACAAAAAGAACATTTAAGGCAAATTAAACATATACCATTTTTATTCAGTACATGTTTAGCTATAATTAACAGAGAATAATCATTACATATTTTTATATAACTTGTCTCATATAAATGATTTAACTACACTATTTTATAAACTGTAAAAAATATATATTTTTATTAAACTTACATTGTAACACAGACTATAAATAATCTCTATTTGTCCTATTTATCAAGCCTTTGATTTTGTACTTTATGAAAGACAGTGTGTATTTGACAATAGATGTATATATAAATATATCCAACCATTCATTATGATGCTGTTTCAAGGGGAAGCATGTTTATATCATATTAGAGAAGCAGATGAATTTATTGTGCCAGAAATTGGGAGAGTCTTTTCAATATTTAAATAAGAAAGCTAAACAAGAGACGCAAATTGTTCTTACCCATTTTTGAATAGTAGTTGGAAGGAGATAGGCTGAAGCATGCCCAAGATCCAGTATGCTTTGTTTCTCTAGTATCTGCAGTCTGATAGCCCATCTTATAACTTCTATAATATTGCCCCTTTTTTATGCTATCTCTGGGCAGTCCCATATCATATGTTGATAATCTGCTTAGTGGATTGACGTATTTAACATGTCATTATCTATTGACCCTGTACTACAAATTCTAACAAGAGAATGTTGCCAATCATGAATTACTTTAAGAAAAAAAATTTAGTCAGTTCTGAGGTATTGTCCAATATGTTCTGTTTTTAGAATGTGTAACCATGTTTTTTCTGTCATATTAATTTTGAGTGTATTTGACCATTCCTGTACTGTGTGCTTTGGAGTCCCAGTGCGGGTAGGATGTTCAAGTCTGTATAAGTGTTTGACTCATAGTTCTCCACTAAAGTGTCTATTACATTGTGTTCCATTGCTATAACATGCAGTGTATCTAAATTGCAAATTAAACACTATTTTTGACTGTCTTTGATTTGCAGATATTGTGACTAGTGAGTACTTTCCTGTCCATATTGTTCTCCTAATTTTAAATAATTTATGTAAATTTTATCAAAGTTCCACATATGTTTTTACAAAATATATTCCTTTTCTGACCCATGTTGACCAACAACTTGTATTTTTTTTGTATAACACACCAGTTGGAATCCCATAGTCATCTCCATATTAATGGCTCATCTAACTTTTTGTCCATTTTTAGAAAACCAAAGAAACCGTGTTGGGTAAAACCTTGGTGCAGAAATAAATCCAAGTAAAAAGTAAGAGATGCACCAAGATAGCACACAGCAAAACGTTTAATCACAACAAAGTACAAGGTGGTAAGCGCTTTCACAATTGAAGTTGCTTCATCAGACACCACAGTAAAAAATGCACAGGTTTAAAAAGATATCTAAAATGCCAATTAATCAATAAATATCACAATGATTGAGTAGCAGTTAAAAACAATTAAGCCTCATGCTCAAACTAATAAAAGCATTGCTTAAAAACATTGTACAAGAAAAATTCAAATACCACACATAAGAAAGCACTTAAATAACTTATAAAATCATGATAAAACATGGAAATATACTAGTCAACAAAAAGTTAAATAGAATACCTGAAAACTAAAAGCTAGTTAAATACATAAACTAACTTTGAAAGAACTTAGCTAATCTTAATGCTTAAGATGTCTAGCTTTTAAAAAAGGGACCAAGGAAGTAGTAGCATTCAAACCAGGATACTTTTCAGCATTAAGTTTCAGAATCCACTTCTGTTCATGTCCCTCTGTGATATTCTCAATGTCACCACCTCTGGGGTTTCTATAAATATGTTGTAAAACAAAGAACTTAAAGGAATGAGAATGGCCATTGGACATAACGTGATTAGCTAGAGCATTTGATGGTTTATTATTACTAATATCTCTTAGGTGGTCTAAAATACGATCTTTAAGCATTCTATTTGTTTTTCCTACATAAAAGGCAGGACATTGTACACAAAAACAATAACAGACCACATCTGTAGATCTACAATCAGTGTATTGATTAGTATACAATGCAAATTGCCTAGTAGGATGTACATATTTATTTTTACTATATATAAATTGACAAGCACTACAATTCCTGCATGGAAAAGTACCATGCCGATTGGAACTAATGATAGTACTAGATTGTATACTAGGAAAACAAATAGAATGCTTAAAGATCGTATTTTAGACCACCTAAGAGATATTAGTAATAATAAACCATCAAATGCTCTAGCTAATCATGTTATGTCCAATGGCTGTTCTCATTCCTGTAAGTTCTTTGTTTTACAACATATTTATAGAAACCCCAGAGGTAGTGACATTGAGAATATCACAGAGGGACATGAACAAAAGTGGATTCTGAAACTTAATGCTGAAAAGTATCCTGGTTCTAATGCTACTACTTCCTTGGTTCCTTTTAAAGGCTAGACATCTTAAGCATTAAGATTAGCTAAGTTCTTTCAAAGTTAGTTTATGTATTTAACTAGCTTTTAGTTTTCAGGTATTCTATTTAACTTTTCGCTGACTAGTATTTTTCCATGTTTTATCATGATTTTATGTTATTTAAGTGCTTTCTTATGTATGGTATTTGAATTTTTCTTGTACAATGTTTTTAAGCAATGCTTTTATTAGTTTGAGCATGAGGCTTAATTGTGTTTAACTGCTACTCAATCATTGTGTGATATTTATTGATTAATTGGCATTTTAGATATCTATTTAAACCTGTGCATTTTTTACTGTGCTGTCTGATAAAGCAACTTTGGTTGTGAAAGTGCTTAACACCTGGTACTTTGTTGTGATTAAACGTTTTGCTGTGTGTTATCTTGGTGCATCTCTTACTTTTTTTTTTTGTCCATTTTGCTTACTATTAGTTATAAGGCCAATTTACAGACCACTGTAGATAATAATAATAATTTGCATTTCTATATAAAGTCACTGTGGTGATGGTTGAAGTTTCATTCTAAGGTATAAATACGTCTGGAGATTGGGAAAATTAACACCTTTCTTGTTCCAGTGATTAAAAAAAGTCTGTTTATATTAGGATTTGTACTATTCCATATAAAATCTGAAACTAGATCTTGGAATGTGGCTATGTAAGTATTTTTATGTCTAATAAAGAAAAAATATTTGGTAAGAAGTACATATTGGCAATTAGAAATTTTGTTAAAAATGATAATCTGTTTTCTCAATCAGAAAATTGAGTACAGGAATATGGCAATGATTAAGGCTCTTGTCTATAAAGTTTCTATCTTTAGCAGTCATTATAATCCCTAGGTATCTACATTCTGTTACTCCTTAACTCACAATTTCTTTTTTTTTTATTTGTTCCAGTCCTGTTTCAGCTATGTCTGATAGAGGAAGAATATACATCTTACTAGTGTTACTCTGTAAACCAAATTAGATATGTAATCGGGGAAAGTATTCAAAAATTTTCAAAATATGTCATTCGGGTTATGTGATCCAGATGGCAGTCATCTACAAATCATGTAGAAATTATATTTTTATATCCAGGGATTTGTAAACCTATTTTTTTTCATCATATTTTGCAAAAGAACTTCCATGGTTAATGTAAACAATAATGAGGATAAATGACACTCCTGTCCCATTCTCCTAGATATTACTATAGTATTGGAGAAAATATCATTAGCTATCACTGGTGCACAGCAACTTGCATTTATCTATGGACACCTGAGGGAAGTTCATGGTTTGTAATATTAGTCATAAAATGCCACCTTGTTGAGTCAAAGACCTTTTGAAAGTCTGAGAGATTCATAGCATTGTTTTCACTTTTTTAACCGACTCCATATTTGTATATTAAGCCATTTATTTATTAGTTCAAAGCATCCTGTTCTATATGTTATAAACTTCTTTTGGAAGAGACCGATCAGATTAGGCATCAGGTTTATGATACTAATAGCTAGAAATGTGGCATATACTTTAGATCTAGCTGTATTAATATAGGTCTTTAGTTAGACAGAATTGCTTTATTTTTACTTCATTTTAAAGACGCAAGGATTTTAGTTATAATGGAATTTCATGGAAATTGCCCTTTATTTTCTATATAGGGTCAGGGTGTTGTGTTAACTGTCACCATTTCTTTTCAATTCAATGCCACACTCCTGCTTTCTTCAACATTCATGCCTTACTATTGCAGGTGTTCTCTCACACAATCTATGCACCTCTTTGCTGGTTGCCCTAGTTTCCTCTTACCTTCTTCCTGTCTGTCCCAAATCTTTTTCATAAGATTATTTTTCTGCTTTTCAGCATGTGTGTCCAAACCACCATAATCTGCTCTCCTTGATCTTTTCTGCAATTGAAGCTACTTTGGCATCTGCTCTTGCGTCTTTTTTTCACCTATTCCAGTGTGCATCCTACTACCCTTCTCAGGCACTTCATTTCCATCACCTCTAGCTTTCTCATCTGCTTTGCCTTTACTACCCAGGTTTCTGTACCATACAGTATTACAGGTCACACTACTGTTTTGTACACCTTACTTTTCAGCTTCTTTGGCATTCTTCTGTCATACACTGCACCTGACACTCTATGCCTGTTGGCTGAAGCCCCTCGGATTCTAGCTTTTTTTTTTTTTTTTGTAACATGTTTATTGAATTATCCCTTGTGACACAGGCACATTTACATTTATACATATCCTCCAGTAAATTCCAGACCCCCTCTTGCCTATTGTCTATATCCCTAATTGCAGTCATCCCTATCAGTAGAATTTCCTTAGTCTATTCCCATGTTGGCTTAGTTCTTAGAATACTTTTTCCTACTTTATGGATATAATATTCTGTATGATTATTGCTATTCTCCTTAAAGGCCTGCTTCCAAAATCCCAGTCTCTCCTTGTTTCTTGAGCTTCCCTCATTTCAACATCATGCCTTTCCACTTTGAATTATATTTTTCTGCTTGTGCTATGTGTAGGAGCCTTAACTGTGTAGCTCTGAAACACCCCTTCAAATTGGGTAATCCCAGTCTAACTTGTTGTACTGGAAGAATCAGCTTTTCCCACTTGACTATTGCCATCTTCCCCTCTCAGATAAAGTCAGTCAGCTCTTTAACTGTTCTCCACAACTTCTCCTCTGGTTGATAAAAATATGCCTGACCGATGTATAAGACTAAAAACATTTTGACTGCTTGTATCTTACTATCCATATAACAAAGCTTCCATTTTCTCAGTTGTTTTTATTGTCTTTGTTTAGTCTGTTCCCATTTATCCTTAGCTGCCATACCAGAGTAATTTTTAATGCATACTCCTAAATATTTCAATCTGATGTCGTTAATCTTCATTCATTCTTTACAGATTGGTTATCGGTTCTGTCCTCAGAACCGAGCTGGCCAAATATCAAGCTCGGGTTAGCCAAAAACTCTCAAGCTATGGTCCTACCCAGAATGCTCTGCTTCCTGTTACCTCAAATCTTGTTTGCCACGTTGCTGTACAGCCGTGTCAAGCCATTCTCTTCAGCTGTCTAATTTTTTTAAAGTTTTATACATCGTTTCTACTTTAAAGTTTTTCAAACAGTTTCTGCTAATATTCTTCTACCCTATTGTATACTTAAGACTCTCTCCCTTTAGTCTTTTTCTCTTTATTACCTTTTTCTTACCTTTGAGGTAATTCTTCCTTACCATCATTGGTAATCCTTCTTCCTTCTCTCTTCTTTCCCTTTTGGGTAGCCTTTCCTCTTCTTTTTGGTACTGTTCTTCTTCTCCACATCATTGTGTCGGATAAGAAATGTAGCTTTGGTTTTAAACATTGTAAGGATTGCGGCCGTAAGTTACCACTTTCCGATGGCCATGACTTGTGTCTATTGTCTGAATGTCTCCTATGTTACTGTAGATCCCCCATGTGGGATTTGTAGAAATTATTTTGACCAGGACTCTTAACGAGAGAAAGAACAAATTAATCTTGAAAGGTCTTCTCAAATCTCCTTTCTGGGAGGCTATTTCTGGGTTAGAGGGCTCACCTCCTCCTGCTATACCCCGTAAGAGGAATTCTCTTCCTCATAAAGGTCACTCCTTTCTTCTCCCTGTGGAGATCATAGGGAGTTGACTTATAAGAAGGTGAAATTGATTACTACTTTGGCGCTGCCCCCTGTGACCCTGTCGGCTCCAGGCTCGGCACTGCCCCAACTGATTCTGGCTCCAGCTATGTCTTTCTTATCGACACCGGCACCGGAATTCCCAGTGCAGACAATTATGGCTCTGACAATTCCGTCGCAGCCCTTACTGACACCGTCCATACAGATACAGTCCCTGTCGGCAACATTGGTTCAATCCCCTTCGGCTCCGAGTATGATGTCACTGTCCTCCACGGTGCAGACACTTTCAGCACCATGTTCTTCGGTGCAGTCCTTTTCAGCACTATCCTTGTTACCAGTGCAGACACTTTCCTCAATGGAACAGTACCAATCAGGGCAGACATTTGCTTTTACGGTGCAGACACCTTCAACTTCTATGGTGCTGATGTCATTGGTGCAGACTACTTCCACACCGTTTTCTTTGGTGCAGACGTCCTCGGTTCCAGGCTCTGCACCTCTCGAATTAGCAAGGACCAAGTACTCTCCTTCCTTGGCTTTATTCATTGGCAACCAATACAGTCCTTTTCTAGGAAGGCCAGAATCACCATCAGGTCTCTCTATGAGGTCGACCAGGAGCCTCTCTGAGCAAGATGTGTTGCGGCTTGTTGACCAGTTGCTTGTGGCCAGAGGTCTCTCTCTCACCCATTGAAGTTCACGTTCCCTTCCTCAGGTGGATGTATATCTCCTCACAATCCAACATACACTCCTCCTTCGACTTCCACCCAAGTATTGAAGCCCATTATTCCGACAGCAGCTTCCATTCCTCTGACTCCAATAGTGGATCTCACTTTGGAGCTGGAGTCATCCTTGTGGCCCTCAGTGCACTGGGCATCTGGTTCTTCTCAGGCCAGTGGCTGTGCCGTGGGGGAGGGCATTCTTGGTTCCTCGACGATTTTTTCTATGGCACCTTCCAGGAATCCTCCCTCTCTCACAGTTCACAGTCCTCTTGTGACTCCTAGTCTGGGGGGTCGGCTCAGGGCGGGGTGTGACCCCGGTTCAGAAGTTGTTGTGCTTGGTACGGTGCTCCCATCCCTCCTTGTGTGGGCTGGCCTTCCAGGCCATGGAGAGGGGGCTTGCCTCTGCTGGCAAACCCCACGCAGTCCTCTCCCCATCTGTGCCACAACCGCCAGACACCGGGCACAAGGGCCTCAGGTTTCTCCTCCTCAGGAGACCCCCTCTTTGCAGTCTTACCCAGAACCTTCCACTGAGGAAGTACCCCACAAAGCATCATGCAAGAGGAAGCTCATGGACTCCACTGAGGAATCATTGACTAAAGATATAGATTGTGATGACAGGAAAGGGTCTCCATGGTCACCCTCTGATGTGCTGTCCTTTGGTGACATCCTTGAGATCCTTAGAGAGGTGACTGGAAGTCCTCTAATCCTTCCTCTGAGGAATCCGTATTCCTGCAGGCCTTTTGTGCCCGGCCCCCTACCTCCGGGGTTACCCCACCGGCCGATGAGCTCATCCAGCTCATCATCCATTGTGCATGGAAGGCTCCTGACACCCTGGAAGCAATACCATGGAGGCCAGATAAAAATCACCCCCAGCTGAGAACCCGTATTGGTCATGAGGTCTTCCAGTAGATGCCATTGTGGTGGTGGCTGCAACTAAGAAGGACTTGGCAGAAGAGAGCCAAACTGTCCATCCACCCAACAAAGAGTCTCAGGAGATAGACAGACTAGGGAAGCATGTGTTTGCTTCATCGATGTTTGCTGTAAGGTCTTTGAACTATTTGGCACACTTTACCAGGCTTCAGAGGGATCTCATCAACCAACTCTCTGAAACATTGGCAGGAGCTGTTTCTGACGAGGTCCATGACAACGTGGCTTCTCAGCTAGCCACCCTAGAGTCCATTTCCAATTCTTCCATGCGTCTTATTTCTCATGCAACGGAAGGAGTGGCTAGAGTGGCAGGTGCAGGTATAGTTATCAGACGACATGCCTGGATGCGACTTTGCAGACTCCTTTAAGGCTTCCTTCATGAATACCCCCATCAAGACTGCTTCTTTGTTTGGCCTTAAAATGAAAGATAAGCTGGCAAGTTGCGAACAAGATGGGAAGACCCTATCTGCCATTGGTGTTAGACACTTCACTCCAGAACGATTCTACACCAGAAATCAGAGGAGCGGGAAGATGTGGCACAGGAAATCACAGGGCTCTTTCTGTGATGCGTGTGCCGAGTTCTCCCCTAGAGGCAGAGGGGAAAACTCCAATGGAAGATGCCCCTTTTGGGCCAGAGGACGTCCGGGAAACCAGGGTTCCAGAGATTCATTCTCTGACCAACCCTATCAGTGCTCCTGAAGCATTACCCAACTGATCACCTCTGGAAGAGGTTGGGGGTAATTTTTCCTCGTACCCTGCTGCCTAGCAAAATATAACCACCAACTCTTGGGTACAACGAATAATATCCAGAGGCTATCGCATCCCTTTTCTTCTTTGTCCAATCTCATGCAGAGTATTACCCAACATTCCACCCAGTCAAAGGGAAGCAGCAGCGCACGAAATCCAAAAGGTGCTACAAAAAGAGAGTCATCCAAATGGTCTCCCCGACCAGTTAGGATCTGGTTTTTACTCAAGGTTCTTTTTAGTGCCCAAAAAGACAGGGGACTGGAGACTGATTCTGGATCTCAGCACACTGAACAAATTTGTAAAAACAGAGAAATTCCGGATGGTCATGTTTCAGTCTATCCTTCCTCTCCTGGAAGAAAATGATTGGATGTGCTCTGCGATCTTCAAGATGTGTATTACCACATAAAAATGGACAAATGCTCAAGAAGATAGCTCTGCTTCCACATAAGAGCCAGTCACTACCAATTTCAAGCTCTGCCCTTCGGTCTCTCTACAACCCCCAGAGTGTTCACCAAATGCATGGTAGTTGTTATCGCTTACTTGCGACTTTAAGGATTCCAGGCGTTTCCATATCTAGATGGCTGGCTCCTCACTGCCCCCACCAAGCGTCTACTGGAAGAAACCCTGCACTACACTCTCCTTACAGCACAAAGGGAGAAGTCCAACACGACCCCAGCTCAGTCTTTGGAATTCATAGGGATACTGTTGGACACAAGAAATTGCACAGCATCTCTTCCGGACCACAGGCTTCAAAGAATAAAGCAACAGGTTCAACCTCTGCTCCATCACCACAAATCTCCTGCTCAATCTATACTCCAACTCTTGGGGTCAGTGGCAGCCTCGATCACCACTGTTCCTCTAGCCAGATAACACATGAGGCTCCTTCAATGGTTACTTCTCACTCAGTGGTACCCCCTACAACATCCTTTGTCTTTTCAGATAAGTGTAACTCAGAGGTGCAGGCAAAATTTACTCTGGTGGATGTCTAGAAATCCCCAACAATGGTCTTGCCCCTTCAGCCCCCATCAATCAAAAGCCACAGTGACCACAGACGTCTCCCTTTTGGGGTGAGGGAGCTATGTCAGGGAAACTCAGTCCAAGGCACCTGGTTGGAGACAGAGGCCCTTTTGCATATCAATGTCCTGGAATGGAGGGCGGTGCTACTAGCGTTGCAAGCATTTCATTCCATCCTTTCTGTCAGGGACTATTGTGATCCAATCAGACAACATGTCAGTGGTCTGGTACATCAGTAAGCAAGGGGGCACCAGATCTTACCAATTATGCCGAGAGGCCTTGAGAATATGGGTCTACTTTATGCTTATCCTCCTCTTCCCCTCATCTCCCAATTTCTGAAGAAAGCATGACAGTTGAAGAGCAAAGTGATCCACATTGCTCCATATTGGCATCAACAAATCTGCTTCCCCTTCCTCTGGCCTCACATGCTAGATCAACTGTAGATTCTCAATCCATCCCCAATGTTGATCTCCCATCCACAAAGTCTGACTCACCCCAATCTAACAACCCTGAAACTGACAGATTTGGTTTCTCCACTTCCAATGATTGCCAGGCAGGAAAACCTCCCATCATCCCGTGTGTGCAATATTCTTATTGCATCTCATAAATCATCCACCAGACTAATCTATCTCAATAAATGGAAAAGGTTCTCTCTATGGGTAGCGAATAAACAATTGGACCCCATATCAGCCCCAGTTTTAGTGGTTTTGGATTACTTATCACATCTTTTCCACTCTGGGGTGTCTGCCTCTACTATTCGTGTGTATATAGCTACCATCTCAAATTTCCTCATTGGTTTCCAGGATTCTTCGTTTATGTCACAGACTCTGTAAAACTTTCTTGAAGGGGGTTATCCAATCAAAACCTCCCTTTAGAGAACTGGTATAACCTTGGAATTTGGCATTGGTTCTGCACGCTCTAACAGCCCCCCCCATGAACCCGCATCTTCATGTGATGTAAAATAACATTTTTTCTGATTGCAATCACATTGGCCAGACGCTTGTCAGAACTTCAAGCCTTAAGCGTCAAACTTCCCCATTTTATCTTCCATAAGGATAGGGTACCACTGATAACTACCAAAAGTGGTGTTAGAGCAGTCTACCAACCAATCTATTGATCTCCCAGTGTTCTTTCCTAACCACTCTAACAAGGGAGAGGATTGCCTGCACTCCTTGGATGTTCATAGGAAAATATGATTTTATCTGGACAGAACAAAATCTACCCGTAAATCAGACTAATTGTTTGTGGCCTTTTCTGGAGCTAGATGAGGTCATCCTGTTTCAAAAGTTACATTGGCTTCATGGTTGAGAAATTGTATTACCTTTATGTACAACAAAAACAACATCACTTTGTCTCAGAGTGAAAGTACATTCTACAAGGTCTATGGCAACTTCAGCAGCTTTCCATGCTAAGGCTTCCATCAGTGATATTTGCTTAGCTGCAACTTAGGCCAAACCTCATACCTTTATTCTTCATTACAAATTGGACTTGGCCTCCAGAGGTGGAGCTTCTTTTGGCTCCATGGTGCTCAGGAATGTCCTTCCATGAGGGCCACCCAGGTATACAGGTAACTGGGGACTCTGTTCCATTAGTAAGGAATGAACGAAAATTAACATCATCAGATAAAGAAGTTATGTCTTACCATAACATTCCATCTGTGTTGTTGATCTTCATTCATTCATTACTTCCCACCCTCCATCCCACTCTGGAGGTTCCTGGTTGATCTCATATACTCCTTTATGGTAGCCTGTTATGACCAGATCTCATATACTCCTTTATGGTAGCCTGTTATGACCACAGATAGCCTTTACTTTTGACTATCAACTTGCAAACTCGATCTGAGGTAACAGGGAGTAGAGCATTGTGGGTAGGACATTGGCTTGAGAGTTTTTGGCTGACGCAAGCTTGATATTTGGCCAGCTCAGTTTCAAGGACGGAACCAATAACCCATCAGTAATGAATGAAAGGAGCTCAACAACACAGATGGAACATTATGGTAAGACATAACTTCTTTTTTTACCATGTCTCCATAAATACGGATATTGCTGAACAAATTCATGTGTGGGTACATAATTTACCACTATTGCCTTTGTTTTAGCTTCATTAATTTTGAATCCCGAAAAGATATGAAACTATCTCAGAATGTTCCACAGAGTGTCTCTCTCTGCTTTTGTCAGGTATAAAATATCTGCAAATAGAACCAGTTTTTCTTCACTACCATACCAATTATATGTTGAATTTCTGACTGCCTTATTTTCTTTGCCAGTGGTTCTAAATATAATGCACAGGGGGAAAAAGGACACCCCTGCCTGGTTCCTCTGCTCAAGCAGAAATTATCAGAAAGGACCCCACCCACTTTAATTTTTGCCTCTGATCCCTCACATATCCTCCTAAATCAACCTTATACTTTTTTTTCAGGAAATGCAAATGCTTCTGTTGCCCTGCTGATAAAGTCCCAACTTACTCTGTCAAATGCTTTCTCTGCATCAAGACCCAACAACAATGGTTTCTTCTTACATTCTGCTTCCATCTAGATTATCATTGTTCTATTAATGTTATCAAATGCTTGTCCCCCCTCCACAAAACCACATTGATCCGTATCTATCAATTTTTGCATTACATTCATCAGTCTTTTAGCCATTATAGATGTGAACATTTTATAATCCTGGTTTAGTATTGAAATGGGCCTGTATGAAGCTGGGTCAAATGGAGCTTTACTGTCTTTAGGTATTACAGCTACCACTGCTTTCTTCCAGGATGTCGGTACTTCTCCTTCTCTTAAAATAGTGTTAAACAAAAACTTCCACACTTTATCAATCTTTTCCCTCCTAACTTCCAAACTTCCACAGGAATACCATCTGTTCCTGGGGACTTTCTTGTAGATTGATTACACGTCACAATTTTTATCTAATCTCTTCCTGTCCATTAGTAATTCAGCCTTATCTACCTCTAACCTTGGAATATTTAATTCTTCCATAAACACTTCCATTTGTATATTTTTTTATTTCCATATTTCTCTGCTTTATACAGGCTTTCAAAGAATTTCCAAAATATTTCTAATACCTTTACAGGCTTTCTTGTTATATAAGCTTGGCAGCAGCCCTTTCAACTTTTTGTTGCTGGGGTTGTTGAGCTCTGCTATAAAAAAAAAAAAAAGTTGCTTAACAATCTTTCTAAATTCATGCATATTACTGAGGTAATCCCTTATTTTCTGCTTAGCATTCTGCAGTTGATCCTTCCTCTTGTTCTGTGAGATTCCCCTATTCTATAATACTTTAACATTTGTCAATACCTCTAAATAATTCTCATTACTTTTCAACCATAGCTCCTTTTAATTTTGCCCTATTTTTAAGATCCATCTTAATTTTATCCCACTCCCTAACTATATTTTCAGAAGACATTTCTATCCTCTCTGAATAATCTCCACTACCCATTCCTTAAATTCCTCTGTTTTCAACACACAGGTGGGAGAGCACCAGTGTCTCATTTTTTATTACTGTGTTTTTATTTTGATTACTGGGGCATGATCTTAAATAGTTATTAGGTGTGTATCAAGACCTTCAATTAAAATGCACATGTTCCTGTGAAATTAAAATTCTGTGTAGCCTAGCCCAGTTTTTATATCTTGGGGAATAATGCATAAATTCGCTACTAACTTTCATTACTGAACTCGCATCTTGCATGCCAAATATTTTCAGAAATGTCTTTAAAAATCTACCATCCTTTGTTATATTTTCCTTTCTGGGCTCTCCAGACACATCCTCAATGTTACAAATCACATTCCAGTCCCTACCTATAAGTAATATTCCTTGCTGAAAATGATTATGTCTCCCAAAATTTTCCTCAGCTCCATTATAGCAGTTTTAGGTGGAATATAAATACATGGCAGTGTAATCTTCCTCCCTTGCCAGTAGCCCCTTCACACTACAAATCTGCCATTATCTTTTTTGTCCTGTTTTATTACTACTGGCACTCCTCTTGCAATTAATATAAGTCCTCTTTTCCTTTGTACCAGGTATTCTGCTGAATAACCATCCTGAAAACCCTTCTTTATCAAATTCAGATGTTCAGTTCTAAGTGTGTCTCCTGTAAACATAACTATTTGCAGTCTACATTTTTAATATAGTTCACTACTCTTTCTTTTTTGTATTTATTTGTGAGACCATTGACATTACAGAAAGCATCATTGCATTAAAAAGTTATCACCACCCATTTTCCGTATAACATCTTTTTTGTTACAGGTCTAGTTCCAGATTTTGTGTTACATGCTACACTTTTTGACAGGTTAAACTTTTATGCAGTTGTTTCTTGTCCTATCCATTTGAGCCTATGTCACATCTTACAAAACTTTTTGCTTTATTGAAAGCCCCCAGACAAAATAAACATACCTCCCAAAACCTAATACTGACACAAAAAGTATGTAAATCTTCAAATACTGAAGTTTTCCCCTCCTAATAGAAAGAAAAGTCCCAAACTGACAGCCACAATTACAGACTTGAGTTAACCTAAAAGTTAAACATGCTAAGGTGCGTGATGCAGTCCTTGCTTAGGTTTGTCTTTTCTTTGTAGCTCTCCCAGCTGGGAAAATCCCTGAATGCTTTCAGAGAACATTATGTCCAAGTCACTTTCTTTTCTCATTTTTTTTCCTTCAGCCAGTCACTCTTCACCAGTCTGTAGCCAGTTTCTCTTTATCAGATTGTCTCCATGGAGACACAAGAACTAGGCAGCGTTTCTCTTTGTCAGATTGTTTCCATGGAAACATGAATATCAGCTGCAGAATTGCTACTTGTTTTTTGCTAGAAAAAAAGCCTCCTAATAATCAATATTCTTTTTCATTTACTTGCTTACTCTTAAAATTTGTTACTGAATCCGTCTAAGGTCCTTAATACAGTCATTTCCCCATGCAAAAATGAGAAAAGGCACATTAATTTTTCTTTTGTTATGCTCTTTTAATCAGGCTTTTTTTCACTGCATTGCCTACATTTCTAAAAAGTGAACAAGGAGAGAGAGAGGGAGATGGGAGAAAGAAAAGGAAAAAAAAAAAAGTGTGCGCTATTAAGAAAAAAAAATCCTTACTTACAGTTAATTTTCTCCCTCCTCTTCCCCTCCCCTAAATCATTTTCTTGAACATTAATGATAAAGTAGGGTGTATGCTTTAGAATCCTCAGAAGTCCAACAAATTCTGACAAAGTCCAATATTTCCAGATTTTCTTGTCCTGTCATATTTCACACACACAATTATTGCATTTGTAATCCAACATCAAGTTACTGGTTTTATTACTGTTCATCTCCATCTCCTAAATCCTGTCACTGCTTTATTTCCAACATATTTTCAATTGTTCTAGTCAGCACTCATGTCCCCTTCCTTCCCCTCCATTTTCCAATGAAACACTGGAAAAAGTATCATGGTTACAGTCTCTGTGTGGGCTTTATTACCAGAACAAGCAGAATCTCATTCTGTTTCACAGCTCACTTTTTGCTGGACCAACTTCCATATTTCCTCCTTAACATGTACTTCATTTAAAAAAAACATTCAGACTTCCATTCTCCTCAACCACCCCTCCAAGATACTTGAATCTTTCCCTTTTACCTTAATTCTCAGCTTCTTCTGAGTTCCCCAATTTGCTGTCACTACCACCGTCTTATATGTAGTTTCATCTCGTGCCATCAATTTTGTATTCCATTCCCCTACCCTTTGCTGAAGTTCTTGCTCAAAGTCTACCTGTAATGCCACATCTGCATACAGCAACTTTGTTGATCTGGCCCCTCCAACATGTTTGCTAAATTAGTCGATCATCAGTATGAACAGCAGTGGGCTAAGACCTAAACTGTGGTGCATACCTACTCCCACTGGGAGCTCTTCTGAGAGACCAAACACTGTTCATACTTGAGTCATTGGTTCCTTGTATATAGCCTTCCCTAAATCTGCTAATGTTTCCGAGACTTTGAACCATTGCAGTACTACCCAAATCAGCTTTTTTGGGGAACTTGTCATATGTTTTCTCCAAGTCTAGTAATGCCCAGTCATCTCTATCTTTTTCTCGATTATCTGTCTCACTGCAAACATTAGGTCAGTTGTTCTGCATCCTGATTTTAATCTGAACTGCTCATCTCCAATCTTACTTTCTACTACTCTGTTTATCAATCATCCTTCAACATAACTTTCATGCAGTGTGACAGGAGTTTGATACCTCTGCACTGCCCACAGTTGTGGATGTCCCATTTATTCACATTCTTGAAAACGGGTTTTAATATCAGAGCTAGATCTGATTGGAATTCCATATAAAAGTTAGGTGTTATGCCATAAAATCCTTATGCATTTCTCTACCTAAGGCCATCAATGGCCTGGAATATTTTGTTAATAGTAGCATCTTTCTTTAGCCTTTTTAATTGTGTGATTTGACTTAGTGGAAGTGAGCTTAAATATATGCTTAATTACTTTACTAATGTAATATTTTTCCTTTAAGTCTATGACAACAAAGGATAAATAAAATTAGATATATTCCTTTTTACAGAATATTACTTAAATTGGGTATACAGTGTATGATCATTATTGTCATCTCTCAAACTGAAGATGGTGCATTCTCAGACGTCCCATATGGCACTCCAGCAAGAATGGAGATCATGCAGCTCTTGACCCTTGGGCCTAAATTTGAAGAATTAAGAACATTTCCTAGAAAAAGAGCTGAAGCAAACAAACTGGAAAAGATAAATAATCAGAGGTGAATAATGAGAAAGAAGAAGAATCCAAGAGACGTTAAATGGCAAGCAGACTGTGCGTCAAGAAGTGAAGTCTCCAGGAAAGAGTTGACTGCTAAAAGTGGAACAGATGCTTAAAGACAACCTTCTGGGTCAGGAAAAATGTTTTAAGCAGAACAGGCTCTAAATAAACATTCAACAGTAATCCAATCAATATGGTCTGAAAGTGAGAAATTAAGGGTAGAAAAGGCAGATGCAAAAGTCTGTTGTTTTTAATCTCTCCAAATCTTTTGGATTTCTAATACCGTGATAGCAATGGATCCCATTTCAAAGTCAAAGTATGATTAATGTTCACAAAACTAGTATTGTTTCAGTCTTTGATGTCAGCCAGAAGTGCTCTGTACAGCTCCAACAATGTGCTCAGTAATGACTCCTTTTGCAATTCCTATGAAGTTATATGTATTGGTAACATATCTAAATACAATTGCAGTTTCTTTTTTATAAGACCCATTGCTCTTACTATTATTGGAACTGTCTGAGTATCATTCTTCCACACTGCTCTAATTTCTGACTGTAAATCCTGATATTTTATGATTTTGTGTTTCTGTATGCAAGACACTGTAGTCACTGGGTATGGTCATTTCAATGATCAATGCTACTTTTATCTTCTTTTCTTGGACCACTACATCTGATTTTCTAGCATCTTTTGAACTGTTGGTAATGGATGATCCCATGGGATGTAGACTATCATTTTCTGCTATGCTTTGTGGCTCGTTTCTAATGTTTTTCAGCTACTTCAATACCATGTTTACACAATCCTCAGTGCAACAGTCTTGTCACATTATTATGCCTTTCAGTATACAGTCCTCCTGCCATTAGTATATCTCAACCAGCAACAAGATATAACTGTTTCAAATTCTGTTTTATATTGCTGTTGCACTGAGGCAAAGTTAATGGACCTGAAAGATAGGTCCAAACTAGTGCCAGAATGACATAGTCAGAATTGTGTGCAGGGAGTTGCTGAGCTGTTTAATAAATGGATAGTAGTGCCATAAGAAGAAATAAAAATTGAATGGGCTCCCTGCATAGTCCGGAGGCTAAGGACATACAATGATTCTAGACAGAGATCAAGAGCAGCTTGTTTGCAGGCTTTCCAATTAAAAGAAAGAATTTTGGCATAGGTGGGGAAACTAGGATATTCATGGCTCAGGACTTTTCTTAATAAACAAGGAGAAAGAGAGCTGAATTTGGCTTGGTTGTAAGATTGTGCAAATAGAAAGGGCTAGGTGGGGGATGCTTCACCCAGCCTTATCAAGGCTGTGCATGTAAATGTTAGTGTTTACTTTTAGTGACTCTGGTGAAATGCGGGCATGGCTTCTTATTAAAAAAAAAAAAAGAGGGGGGGGGCAAGCCATCGTAGACCGGCAGAGAAGTTAGGAGATCTAGATGCAGGTAGGAAGACCAGAGAATCATGGACGATTGCAAAACACTTAACCCCTTTGTTTATGTAGCAGTGGAAGTATACAATGTAAATTATCCAAGTGGCAAGGAGAAAAGAGAATCAAACTCCACAGTGTTAAAGGTATCCAAGTTAAAGAACACAGAGATTCGGAAAAAAAATGACCTGTTAGGTGCAAATAACTTGGGGAGATAACTGCAATGGTTTGTGAACAAAATGGACTGCAGAAGTGTATGAAATGGAAACTGAATGGAGGAATCCCTGGCCATGATCAGAATGATAGCATGGTACTTTTTTTTTTTTTTGCGCAAATCTGAAGTAGCTTAAGGGACTGGTTACAAAGTAAGAAGGGCCAGGCCAGAAGCAAGTAAGATGAAATCAGTGAAAATAAAACAGAGGAAGCAGGAGTTAAAAAAAAAAAAAAAAATATGTACTCACCATAATGTTCCATGGGGGGGTGTTCATTTTGCCTTCATTCTTAGCATTTTGGGTTCCAAACTGATCCTCGTTACCAACTTGGCCTTATACAAAAGCTTGAGGTCTTCCACTAGCTCTTGGCTAAAACCCTATCCCATCATGCACTGGGAGAGCTCCCCAGCTCTTGTTTGCACATACAGCTAAATAAAGGTCACTAAACATGTTATAGAGCAAGCAAGAAGGCCAGCGAACATTAATACCCAATTGCATTGGCTCGGTCATCCAGGAGCAAAGGGATGGGGGAAAGAGGGTGAGATGAAAGAATGAAGGCGAGAGGAACAACACACGTGGAACGTTATGATGAGTACATAACTTCTTAATGTGATGTTGCCCTGTCTCGCCTTCATTCTTAACAGGTTTGGACAGCATCCCTAGTACCATCTTTCTTGGGTGGCACAAGGGAGAATTAGTCTTCAGAACAGTAGACCCAAAGGATGCTATGTTCCTGGAGGCCAAATCCACTTTGTAATGAGTGATAAAGGTATGAGGCCTTGCCCATATTGCTGCAAAACAAATGGTATCAATTGGTAATCTTGCCCGAAAGGCAGAAGAGCTTGCAATGAGTCTTGTAGAATGACCTTTTACTTTATGAGAAAGTTCTTTGTTTCGAGATTGGTAAGTAAAGGTAATACAATCCGATAACCATTTCAAAAATATGACAGACACAGGAGCACCTTTCTTGGAGTCTGAAAAGGATACAAATAATTGGTCAGATTTTCTGAAGTCTTTTGTCCCATGCAAGTAGAAATGTAATTGTCTATGTATATCCAGTTGGTGTAGCATATATTCTGCCTTGTTGCATAGTTGAGGAAAAAACAAATTGGTAGTTCTATGAATTGGTTCAAGTTAGATTCTAAGCATACTTTGGGTAGAAAGGATGGGTTTGTTCGTAGGGATACTCTGTCTTTGTGGAAAAGCATGTAGAGGGCTTTATTGATAGTGCTTGCAGCTCTAAAACTCTTCTAGCAGAAGTAATGGCTATCAAAAGAATCATCTTCCAAGTCAAATATTTGAGATCGCAGGATGACGCAGGTTCAAATGGGGGAAGAATCAAACAGGATAAGACAAAATTCAGGTCCCATGGTGCTGGAGGGGCTTTGATGGGTAGCCTTATTAAAAAAAATCAGGTTTAAGAAATAACTTGCAAAATATGTGGGACATCATATTTGGGCCTGATTCACCTAGATGGGAATTGTATATCGCTGCTAACTGAACTCAAATAGTAGCTGACGCTGCACCTTCATTAAATAGCTTTGTTAAGAATTCAAGAATGGAAGCTATTGCGGCAGAGAAGGGATCAATGTGATTTTTCAAGGCCCATGAAGAAAATCTTTTCCATTTGATTATATATAGCTTTCACATCAAAGCTTTATGAGATGAGATCAGGATATGTTTTACTGACATAAGATTAGGGAGCCTGGCTATGTTTGGAATCAGAGCAGCTAAGCTGTCAATTTGAGGGTTTGAAGGGAGGGCTGGACCATCACTGATGCATGAGTCAGCAGGTCTTAAATCCACAGCTCCTCCTGGAGATGAGGCCAAAGGAAGGGGAACCAGATTTGACGAGGACAGTATAGGGCAACTAGTATCAAGTTCCTTCAGAAGGAACTGGCTTTCTGAAGAACTTTGGGTATCAACAGAAAGGGAGGAAAGGCATAGAGGAGACCTGGGCGGTGCAATTGTGTACAATTGCATCCCTTGGTGACTCCCATGGAGGGGGGATAAGGGCAAAGTAGCTGCTACATTTGGCATTTATGGATGTGGCAAACAGGTCTCAGCAAGGCTTGCCCCATTTGCATAAAATCTTTTCTGCTATTTCTTGTTTTAGGGACCACTCATGAGGCATCAGAATCACTCTGCTGAGTCTGTCTGCTATCACGTTGAATTTCCCTGGGATGTGCGTTGCTTTCAGAAAGTATTGGAAGATCATTGCCAACTTCCATACTCTCAGGGCCTCCTAACAAGGGGGTAAGACCTGGTTCCTCCTTGCTTGTATATATACCAGACAACTGACATGTTGTCTGTCTGTACTGCAATAGTTCCTCGCAGAGAGTCTTGGAATGCTTACAATGCTAAAAGCACCACTCTCATCTCTAGGACATTGATGTGCCAATGGGCCTCGTGATCCTGCCAAGTGGTTGGACTGTTCTTCCCAGCTAATGACCTCCCCCACCCTATCTGGGAAGTATCCATGGTCACTGTGGCTAATGGCTGTGGAAGAACAAAGGGTCAACCTGTCACAAGTGCAGGTCTTTCTTGCAAGAATCTTATCAAAATTTGGTGGGACATGGGTAGTTCCTGCATGGACCACTGAGTGAACAGTAGCCACTGCAGAATTCTCATATGCAGACATGCTAATAGAATCATGGTTATTGCTGTTGCCGTGGGCCAAGACTTTCAGGGCTGTTCTTGCTTTTA
This sequence comes from Protopterus annectens, assembly GCF_019279795.1. Lineage (NCBI taxonomy): Eukaryota > Metazoa > Chordata > Ceratodontiformes > Protopteridae > Protopterus > Protopterus annectens. Next base: position 1,913,920,596 of record NC_056741.1, on the reverse strand, counting down.
CTATGTTTAGGACCTGACTCCGTAGGACTTGAACCCTTTCGGAGGGAAGTTTTGCCATCATTTTTGTTGTATCTAGATCTGCTCCTATAAAAATGATATGCTGATGGCAACAAAGAAGATTTTTCATAGTTTATTGTGATTCTTAGGTGAGAGCAGAGATGCAAGGTGGTTTCTCTCACTTTCGATAGATGCTTGGTGGTGGCAGTTAAGAGCCAGTTGTCTAGGTGTGGAAACACTCGGAATACTAGACATCTCAAGTGAATCGCTACTAGTACCATAGACTTGGTGAACACTCTGGGGGCTGTAGTGAGGCCAAAGGGCAGAGCTCAGAACTGGTAGTGACTGGCTCCCAGCCGAAAGTGCAAATGACTCCTGGATCACCTGTCCATTTTTATGTGGTAGTACGCATCCTGGAGGTCTACAGAGCACATCCAATCGCCTTGTCCCAGAAAAGGGAGTATTGACTGCAGTGTTACCATCCAGAATTTTGACTTTCTTACTGATTTATTAATTTGCTGAGATCCAGGATGGGTCTCCAGTCCCCTGTTTTCTTTGGAACTAAAAAGAACCTTGAGTAAGTTCCAGATCCTATTTGGTCTGTAGGAACTATATGGATGACTCTTTTGTTTAGCAACTTTTGTATTTCAAGAGCTGCTTGTTTCCTTTGACTGGGTGGAATGTCCGGGATGTTTTTTATGTTTGGACAGGGAAAGGAAAGGGCATGGAGTATCCTCTGGATATGATGCTTTGTACTCACTTGTCTTTTGTTATTGTTAGCCAGGCTTCTGGGTACAAAGATAAGTAGCCCCCGACTACCTCCAGAGATGGATAGGCAGGGGCCTCCTTTCAGGAATGCTGAAAAGGCTCATCAAGGAATGATTCCCTGTCACCCTGTTTTTGCAGACCCCTCTGCCTCATGATCAGTGTCTTCCATTAGTACTTCCCCCTCTGCCCCTAGGGAAAGAATTATCATGCATGTCCTGAAAAGCTCTCTGGGATTTTTGAAACCACCTTTTTTCCTCCTTTTTGACCCTTTGGATAAGGTCTGGTGGGTAGGGAAAATGGACTCCTGTGGCAGAGAGAGTCTTTCCTTCTTGTTCACACCTGATTAATGTGTCTTTGACTTTTGGCCTGAAGAAGGACGAGCCATCAAAAAGGGCATTCACAAAGGAAGATTGAAAGCTTGGCAAAGTCACACAAGTGCATCCAGAAATGTCTCCTTAGGGAAATTCCTGAAGCCGCTGCTCTGCTCGCTCCATAAGAAATTAGCCTCATGGAGGATTTGACCACTGAATTTAAGGTGGAGAGCTGAGAGGAAACCTTCTCTGAAGTCTAGTGAAATGAATAAGATAATTCTGTAATCTAAGCGCAAAAGTCACTGAAGAAAAGATGTGCTTTCCATATGTATTGA
>NC_056741.1:1913916717-1913918685 GCF_019279795.1 Protopterus annectens | reverse complement strand
CCCAAAAAAAAAAAATTTATTTTTAAAAAAAAGGGCTAAAACCTTGGCAAAAATAGTACCTCCTATACCGAGCCAACAGATATTGCCAATATACTGGCCGACAGATACAGTGCCAACTTTACCCCCCCCCCCAAAGGACCAATCACAATACCAGTAGATTTCAGGCACCCAGTATTACTGCTGCACAGGTTAAAATAGCACTGTCCAAGACCAAGAATACAGTTTCCATGGGACCTGACAATATCCCAGGCTGTGTTCTACATGAACTACAGAGTGAACTGGCACCTCACCTGTGTGCCCTGTTCAGTCACAGCCTCACCTCAGGTTTTGTCCCTACCGAATGGCACACTGATACAGTCATCCCTCTCCACAAAGGACGAGTGACTACAGACCCTGGGAACTATTGCCCCATTAGCCTGACGAGTCTGATATGCAAAGCTATGGAACGCATCATCATGGACCTAATAAACAAGGATATATGGAATCTCTAAACTCTGGATCCCACAGAGTTTGGTTTTGTGAAGGGTCGATCATGCCTGCTCAACTTGGTCAACTTCTTTTAGTCAGTCGCCAGAGCTGTGGATGGAAGGCAAGGTGGTTCATACAGCCTACCTTGATCTGGCCAAGGCATTTGATACCATTCCCCATTCAGGAATCATAAAAAAACTCAAGCTAGGCATCAACCCCTATATGACTAGGTGGGTTGCAAACTTGCTCACAGATAGAACCCACAGTGTGAAAGTAGCAGACTCCAGGTCAAACTGCTGACCAGTCACGAGTGGAGTCCCACAGGGTTTGGTCCTCTCCTGTTTGGTATCTACTGCTCTGTAGTCCAGGCCAACACAAAGGGTCTCTGGCTGACAAAGTTTGCAGATGATTGCAAGTTGGGAGCTGTTATTAACTCCCCAGGTGATGTTGATATCCTACAGAAAGGCCTCACTGAGACCAAAGAGTGGTGTCAGAACCATGGCCTTAAGCTCAATGCCAAAAATGTGTCGTCATCCCCTTTGGGAAAAACCCGGTTCCCATGAATTACCACATCAATGGTAGTCCTCTGAACACAGAAGGTGTTATAAGAGATCTGGGAACACAGGTTGACAGCAGCTTCATTTTTGACCACCACATTGCCACTGTGGTCAGTAAGTCCTTCTATGTGGTACATCTCATTACTAAGGCTTTTGCATCCAGGAAGCAAGAGGTCATTATCTCCCTTTACTCTTCCCTCATTAGGCCAGTCATCGAGTACAGTCCCCCATTTGGTATGTACCTCACTAGACACATGCATCAACTTGAGAGGCTGCAAAAAAAACTCACAAAGAGAATCATAGGCCTTAAACACTTGTCCTATATATGGACAGACTCAAAAAAACTTCAACTATTCTCTGTCTCATATTGCCTACTTAGAGGCGATCTCTGCTTGACATATAAAGCCATGTCTGATCCAGCTCTGTTAGAAATGCTACATCTCAAGAAATCCCAAACCCTCCACACCACATGCTCCAGTGACCTCAACTTTATTACCACAATCAACAGAATGTGCTGGAGGGACAGGTTCATAACCCAGAGGCTGCCTTTGCTATGGAGTATACTTCCCATACATGTCAAACAGAGCACCTCACTGGCCCTCTTCAAGAGAAACATTGATGAGTAGATGGGAAATAGGAAATTCACTCCAGTGGCTCTACTCGACAGAGGCGTTGGGAACTAAGGTCGGGTGGTAGAATATCAGGACAATCCTATGGGCTAGGTTTGTAAAGGCTCCAGGGCCATTAGCCTAGTACACACCTATGAACCCTATGGGCTTAGAAGTAGAGGCTCCATGAGGTGTGGCTTTGTGTGTTGATGTGGGTTTTTAAAAGAGTTCATTCAGAGTTGTTGAGGGAGTTTATGTATACTTCATCTAGGAGGTCTTTGGGGTTTAGGTAGGTTACATTTAAGTGCCTCAGAATATGTGAGTCTGTGTGTTTC
>NC_056741.1:1913869217-1913906717 GCF_019279795.1 Protopterus annectens | reverse complement strand
TTTTGCCCCACCCATGTGGACCCAGGCAGTCCACCTGTCCTATTCTGTCCATCCTGATATGTGCATTCAGGCCAGCCATTATCAACAGCAGTTCCCATTCTCCTGCTTTATATAGTAAGAAATATATCCTATATTTCTATGTCTGTTATATAATTATATAATGTGTGTGTGTGTGTGTGTGTGTGTGTGTGTGTGCATGGCAGTGTTTCTATATTTATCTCTTTTTCTTTCTTTCTCTCTTTCTGTGTGTGTGTGTGTGTGTGTGTGTGTGTGTGTGTGTGTGTGTGTGTGTGTATATATATATGTGTGTGTGTATGTATGTATGTATATATACACACACACTAGTGTAACTGTATTATAGGGTTAGGTAAGAGAATAGACTGAGTGTGTGTGATTGTGAGTTTTTACAATTAGGTTAGGGGATAAGGTGCATGTGTGTGCGCGCGCGCACCCACGTGCAAATGTGTGATGGGAGTCCCAACTGTCTTCTATAGTGATAATGTTATGGAAACAGCTTTTTTTGTTTAATCTGCAGGTTAGAGTTAGGGGCAGGGTTATCATGTGTTATTACTGTAGTGCAAGGAGGCTTTGCTGGTTACAATGGATCTAGTAATCCAAAAACTCTTATACATCCATAAACCAAATAGCCCAGCTAATACTAGGACCATAGATGTAAATCCACTATACAAAATAAATGCACATGGTGGAGGTACAGATTTATAACACAGTGCTTACCCACCTCTCTAGAACAAACTAAGTCTCCAAGTTAAACATTGTGACACACTGTCTGCCTTTAAAAAGGATAATTGGTTGTTTATTCATAAATTCATCCCTGTTATGAATGGCCTGACCCTTCAGCAAAAGGGAGGAAAGGCTTAAGGGTGGGTACTGGCAAAGCTGAAATGTCCTTGCAGCTCAATTGATTTGCAACTCCTATGAGCCTATGACATATGACTAGGTCACATTCAAGTAGGTAAGCATGGTTAGTGGCCATAACACGCTTAGGCCTGCTTTCTTGGTGACCTGCATAGAGTGGCATTATGTGGGAGTGGAGAAGTAGTATGTGCTGTGTTTTCTGCACTGAAGGCTAAGGTCTTTTACAGTGTATCAAGACGACCTGGACAAATGGTATATGCATGGTATTTTTACAGACAGTATGTGCATTGTTGAGTACATTTCAAGACCATAACATGTTTATATGACTACTACAACAACAAAATGTATATCAATCAAAATGCTTTAATGTACTTTTTGCGTTTGTATTTCAGGCAATCTTGAGATGCCAGTATCTATAAGCTTAACCCTACTCATACATTTATAGGTTTTGACTCTCGCAGGGGAAGCACATCACTAAAATAAACATGTCTCCTCTCATGCCAATCTCTGTTTCTCAAACTCTCCTCTTAGGCAGTTGATATTTGTGGTTCCCCTGATTTTCGCTGAAATTTTTTCACATCCGTTCTAAGCTATAAGTAGGGCTGTTACAACTATATACATCGATTTTCTGAAGACACCAATCTCCATTGAAAATTAAATGTTAAGTTGTCAATCTCGCCTTCATTCTTGCTGGATGGGTTCGGAGCCGATCCTCGGCTCCGACTCGGCACTTGCTTTAGCTCGAGAACTCCTTTTACCAGCTCGAGGCAACCCTATATCCCATGATGCAAGGCGGAACTACCTCAGATCTCGTTTGCCGCTTAGCGAAAGAGGTCTCCTTTGCCAGCTGAGGTAAGTTTTTTCTTGTGAAATAAGAAAAAGTGTAGTTAGGGGTTTAATTTTCCCTTTTAGTGTCAGTTTAGTCTGTACTTAGTTACAGCCCACCCTATTCCCTTGTTTTTAAACCTTTTATAATCTTTATTTAAAGTTTTTTTAGTCAGGCCTATTTCCCCATTGGTTATTCCCTTCCTGTGTGCTTGTGTAAGGGATTAATTTGTGTGTTTGTTGGGATTGTTTGTGTTTCCATCCTCCTAGGATGTCAAAAGAAGGCAAGGTCTCAGGCTTCAAGAAGTGTGACCAGTGCTGTCAGAAAATGTCTCTGACAGACGGTCACACTTCTTGTGTTTATTGCCTGGGGCCTTTGCACCTGCAGGACTCCTGTGCTTTATGTCATGCTTTTAGCCAGAGAGTCCTGCAGGAAAGGAGGAATAAACTCATCCTCCGGGGCTTACTTAAGCCTGAAGGTTCTCCTCCTAAATTAGGGTCAGGAAAACCTCCTAAACCACCGAAGGCTCAGGCTACAGTGTCCAAGCCTCCTTGGTGGCTCCGGCTCTGTCGGGCCGATCGGCTCGGCTGGAGCCGATACATCTTCTTTGCAAGTAGTGGGTTCGGCACCGACCGGCTCCGACACCCTGACTACTGTGGCCTTGTCGGCTCCGGCTGGAGCCGACACTTTTCCAGCATCGGAGCCGAGATATCCTCGGCTCCATCTGGGGTTCAAGGGACTTCGGCTCCGATGGCTTAGACCCGTAAGAGATCCCGGTCCCCTTCTATACTGAGTATCCACTCGGCTCCGGGGTCTCCTCCTTTGTCGGAGCGGAGCCATCGGAGCCGATCTTCGAGATCTTCCAGGCTGTCTGACCACGATTTAGAGAGGGTGGTAAGCAGGCTGTTGAAGTCTCAGGCACTGGCCCAAATGCTCCATAGCCCGTCTCAACAAACTTCAGCTATAGCCCCAATCCTTGAACTTCCTCCTCCGACTCCACACCGCAGTTCGGAGCCGGAGCTTCTCGGGACAGCGACTGTTTGATGCGAGCCGATACATCCTTCGCCTCCGTCATCCTCGGCTCTGATCTCCTCCTTGAGACCTTCCTTGGAGGGATCCGGTCATCGGGTTTCCACTGTCGGCTCCGAGGGGGCTAGTGGCATCGGACCCTTGTCCGACCCCGCTCTCCCTCTCGGGGCTTCGGCTTTGGTAAGCTCGGCGCCGACATCGCCTCGAGCCTTCTCTCTCTTTGGAGCCGGCCATTCCTGTTTCTTGGGCGGGTGTGTTCCGGCCTCCCGGGGAGAGGAGCCTTTGAGGTGATAAGGAGTGTCCTGGCCTCTGAGCCTGGTCAACGGTCCATCCCTCTAGCTCCTCCTTCTTCAGTGCCTGCAGATGCCTCTTGCCAGCCTCTTGCTCACAGGCCCAGGGATCCATCGCCCCAGGTTTCCCCACTGGGAATTTCCTCCTCTTCCGAGGTTTCTCCTGATCCTGCAGGGGAACCCCCTCGGAAGAGGACGTGTAAGAGGAAACACACAGACTCCCCTGAGTCTATTACATCTGATACCGACTTAGATGAGTCGGAGGGTTCCACGGTCCCCTCTGAGGATGTCTCTTTTCAGACATCCTTGAGCTCCTCAAACAGAGGGGAATTGGCCCTCCATTGACCCCTCCGAGGATGAGTCGGTATACCTGGAGGCTTTTGGATCCCGACCCTCCACCTCCTGGGTGTCTCCGCCTTTTGACCCACTTATGCAGGTAGTGGCTCGTAAGGGCGGCTCCAGATTCTGTGGAACCTGCCCCAGAAGACCACCCAAATTCATTACGGCCCCTTCGGACAAACAGTTCCTTTCCAAGGGTGTTCCGGTGGATGCTATGGTGGTGGCGGCTGCCACTAAGAAGGAACTGGCGGATCCTTCAGTACCTGTCCATCCTCCTAATAAGGACTCTAGGACCATGGACAGGTATGGAAAGCGGATGTTTTCTTCAGCGACCTTTGCTATGCGTTAAGCTGAATTATCTTTGTCACTTCACCAGGCTTCAACGAGATGTTCTCAAGGAACTGGGAGAAGTAGTCCAGGATCCTTCTGCTGCTGGGGCTCAGGAAAAGATTGTCTCGCAGCTTGCTATCCTGAATTCCATATCTAACTCCTCCATGCGGCTCATATCCTATGCGGCCGACGGAGCGAGCAGAGCCGCAGGCACAGGAGTTGCTCTTAGACGCCAAGCCTGGATGCGGCTTTGTAATTTTGCGGACCCCTTTAAGGCGTCCTTCACTAATACCCCCTTTGATGGTTCGGCTTTGTTCGGACCTCAGGTGAAGGATACCTTGACCAGGTGTGAGCAGGACGGTAAAACTCTTTCTGCCATTGGAGTCCAGTTTTTCAGTCCTTCTAGACCATACCCCAAGGGTCAGAAGGGGGGGAAGATGTGGTTCCGTAAAGCCCAAGGAGCTACACCGGACACACGTGGTCAGTTTACCCCCAGAGGCAGAGGGGGTAACAATAGACGCCACCCTAGAGGCAGGGGGGGTCCTCAGAACCAGGGCAACAGGGAGTCTCTTCCTGAGAAGCCCTTTTCAGCATCCCTGAGGTGTTGCCCCACTGTCCACCCTTGGAGGTAGTCGGGGGAAGGATTTCGCTGTACCCAGTAGCCTGGCAATCCCTATCTCAAGAGATGTGGGTACAGTCGATTATATCCGAGGGTTACAAAATCCCCTTGAAGGTTTCCGTGCCTCTACAATCCCTTCCAGACATCTCACCCGGTCAAAGGGATTTGGCAGAACAGGAGGTTTCAAAGCTCCTAGAAAAAAGAGCCGTCCAGGCTGTGCCAGCAGACCAGGTAGGATCCGGCATCTACTCCAGATTCTTTTTGGTCCCCAAAAGGACGGGAGATTGGAGACCAATATTAGACCTGAGCAATCTGAACAGATTTGTCAAGAAGGCAAGATTCGGATGGTCACGCTTCAGTCCATTCTGCCCTTTCTGGGCAAGGACAACTAGATGTGCTCTATAGACCTTCAGGATGCGTACTATCACATAAAGATTCACAGACGCTCCAGAAGGTTTCTCCGCTTTCGGCTAGGGACCAGTCATTACCAATTCAGAGCCCTGCCCTTTGGCCTCACTTCAGCCCCAGAGTGTTTACCAAATGCATGGCAGTGGTCACAGCTCATCTGAGACGTCGAGGATTCCAGGTGTTTCCCTATTTGGACGACTGGCTCCTCTCCGCCACCACCAAGTGTCAGCTCCTTCAGTCCAGAGACTACACTCTACAGCTTTGCAGGAGTTTGGGAATTTCAGTAAACTTAGAAAAATCTTCTCTGCTGCCTTGCCAATCTATCACCTTTATAGGCAGAATTAAACACCGTCAAAATGTTAGCCAGACTAACAGATCAAAGAATTCTGGACATCCAAAAATTTGTTCGGCTTCTTTTGCAAAGCAACAAGATCAAAGCCAGATTTATACTGAATGTTCTAGGTCTTATGGCTGCGGCCATTGTTCTTCTACCACTGGCTCGCTTCCACATGCGTCTTCTGCAGTGGATGCTATTCACGCAGTGGTCTTTCCACAGTCTCCCGATGAGGCACGAAATCTTGGTAACACAGTCGTGCCGAGCTCATCTGAACTGGTGGATATCTTCCCCTCTTCTTCATCAGGGCCGACCCTTTATTCCCCCTCCTCCAGTTGCCACGGTCTCTACGGATGCCTCTCTGATCGGTTGGGGGGGGCATTATCAGGGCAGGATGGTCCACGGGACGTGGCAACCCATAGAATACCATCTGCACATAAATGTCCTGGAGATGAGAGCAGTGCTTTTAACGTTGCAAGCCCTCAATGACTTTCTTCCCACGGGGACTATTGCAGTACAGAAGGACAACATGTCCGTAGTCTGGTACATCAACAAGCAGGGCGGGACCAGGTCCTATCCGTTATGTCGAGAAGCTCTCAGACTTTGGCAGTGGGCGATCTCTTCTCAGCGGTTTCTGATAGCAACGCACATCCCCGGCAGGTCCAACCTATTAGCGGACAGGCTGAGCAGATCCATTCTGATGCCTCACGAGTGGTCTCTCAATCAATCTGTAGTGGATCAGATTTTTCTGAAGTGGGGCACTTCTTGTTGCGATCTTTTTGCTACTCCTCAAAACAACAAGTGCCCCGATTTCTTCACTCTCTTTCCCCTTCCAGGCCAACCCCTGAGAGACTCTCTAACCCAGGATTGGCCCGGGGACTTCTGTGCGCTTTTCCTCCTTTCCCTTGATTCCACAAGTCATTCAGAAAGCCACCGTTTTGAGAGCCAAGTTGATCCTCATTGCCCCATATTGGCCTCGACAAATTTGGTTTCCGTCTCTGCATAGTCATCTTCTGGTGCAGCCCTGGCATCTGGACCCAGTTCCGGATCTCTTGATCCACCAATCGGGTCAGCAGCACCGGGCCATTCATTCTCTCAACCTCACTGCTTGGTTGCTCCACTTCCTACCCTAGCCAGGCTACCGATGATTTCGGACTCAGTCAGAGACATTTTAGTTTCTTCCTTGAAGTCGTCCACTAGGACTGTATATGCTAGCAAGTGGCGACGTTTTTCTATTTGGGCGAATTCCAGAATTATTGACCCCTTTACTGCTCCTGTACATTCGGTTTTAGATTTCCTGTCGGAGGTTTTTCATTCAGGATCCTCGTCATCTACAGTCAAAGTACAACTGGCTGCTATTTCTAAGTATCATGTTGGCCTGCATGACAATAACATTATGTCTCATAGGTTATGCAAGGCCTTTCTCAGAGGAGTTTTCCTCCTAAAACCACCTATAAAGCATCCTCCTCCGCAATGGGATCTGAACTTAATGTTGGCATCCTTGATACTGCCTCCCTTTGAACCGTCTGCTTCATGTTCTTTGAAGTTATTGACCTGGAAAACTATATTTTTACTGGCTGTCACTTCTGCAAGAAGGGTTTCCGAGATTCAAGCTCTCTGCATTCGTTCCCCTTATTTAGTTTTTCATAAGGACAGGGTATCATTAAGAACTAACCCTTCCTTTCTTCCCAAAGTCGTATCTCAAACCAACATTAACCAATCTATAGACCTACCAGTCTTTTTCCCAAACTATTCCGACAGAGCTGAACAGAAACTGCATTTTTTAATGTCCATCGTCAGCTCAGGTACTATTTGCATAGAACTAAACAATTCAGAAAATCGGACCAATTATTTATCTCCTATGCAGAAAACAGGATAGGTCTTCCAGTATCTAAAGTGACCTTATCCAGATGGTTGACTTCCACTATTTCCTATGTATACTCTCTCAGGGGCAAACCGCTATCTTCTAAGCCTAAAGCTCACTCAACCAGGAGTCTATCCACTTCTGCATCTTTTCAGGATAGACTACCCATTGATACCATTTGTGCAGCAGCTACCTGGGCCACGCCTCATACCTTTGTTTCTCATTACAAGTTGGACTTGGTCTCTAGAGATAGGGCCAGTTTTGGTTCCACAGTTCTCAAGAGTCTGTTCCATTGAGCCACCCGGGATACAGGTGCTAGGGACGCGGTCCCATCCAGCAAGAATGAAGGCGAGATTGACAACTTAACATTTAGAAGTTATGTACCTACCATAACGTTCCATGTTAGTTGTCTTCTCTCGCCTTCTTTCTTCGTCCTCCCTCCTTCCCCCTGGCCTGGACAGATCTTGGAGAGTTCCTATTAGATTGTTTCCTCCGGTACGTTGTTAGGAGGATTTCTTTAGGAACCATTGTTCCTAATTCTTTTAGGATAGTCTTTAGCAGGGTAAGTTAGCTACCAAACGAGATCTGAGGTAGTTCCGCCTTGCATCATGGGATATAGGGTTGCCTCGAGCTGGTAAAAGGAGTTCTCGAGCTAAAGCAAGTGCCGAGTCGGAGCCGAGGATCGGCTCCGAACCCATCCAGCAAGAAAGAAGGCGAGAGAAGACAACTAACATGGAACGTTATGGTAGGTACATAACTTCTAATTTCTTAAAGTTTGTTACATGACAAAGTTTGCAGATGACTGCAAACTGGGCGCCATAGTCGAAAACACTTCTGACACAGATATCCTTCAGAAGGGCCTCACAGAAACGGATTACTGGTGCCAGAGCCATGGCCTAAAGTTAAACGCCAAGAAATGCATAGTCATACCCTTCGGGAAAAACAAGGTTACCCCTAGCTACCACATAGGTGGCAATCCACTGAGCACAGAAGAAGTCATCAGGGACCTGGGGACCCAGGTTGACACTAGCCTTTTGTTTGACACTCATGTTGCTAAAGTAGTCAGGAAAACCTTCTACATTGCCCACCTGATCATGAAGGGATTCACATCTAGATCAAGGGAGGTCATCGTCCCCCTGTACTCATCACTCATTAGACCTATGGTTGAGTACAATGCCCCATTCGGAATGTATCTGACCTGACACCTGCAGCAGCTGGAAAGGCCCCAAAAGTTCCTCACCAAAAGGGTAAAGGGTCTCAAAAATATGTCTTATGCTGCCCGACTGAAAGAACTCCAGCTCTATTCAGTCTCATACCGCTTGCTCAGAGGTGACCTGTGCCTGACATATAAGGCCATGTCAAACCCAGATTTGATGAATATGCTTCACCTCAAAAAATCTAGATCCCTCAGAACCACAAGGGTGGGAGACTTAAACCTTGACACGGTTATTAATAGAATGTGCTGGAGGGACAGATTCATCACCCAGAGACTCCCTATGCTGTGGAACAAAATCCCGGTACATGTGAGGCAGAGCACCTTGCTGGCTTTGTTCAAGAGGAATCTTGACCAATGGATGGGAGATCGCAGATATACCCCGGGGATTACTTCAGTGTCACTGCTTGACAGAGGCACAGCAAAATAATAGGCATAGTTTTATTCAAACTAAAGGGGTGGCGAAAGCCACATAACTATGGGCTAGGCTTATAAATGCCCTTGGGCAGATAGCCTAGTATGAACCCATCTTGATAAAGCCCGTCATGGTAACGGGTGAAAGCGCTTGATTTACTTTGGTCTTCATATGGATTTATCTGTGTTTTGATTTTATCATCTGTTCGTGCATCTTTTGAATTATTGGTAAAGTAATAAAAGAACGTTTGTTTTCAAACTGAGGCGTATTTGTTCCAGTTAAAGAAGAGTTTATTGGGCTTCAGTGCTTGTGCATACTTTTTCCTTGCTTTGATGAACCTATGAACTAAAACGTTGAGCAAATGTATCAAAATAGTCACACAATTCTCAGTATGTGGTAAGAGAAGCCTGAGTCAATTGGTTTGCATGTTAATTGTTCTAAAATTGCTACAGTCATCCTTGTATTTCTGTTAAGTATTTGCGATCTTGGGTCTAATGGATTAAACAGTGGGTGCCAGCAGAGCTGAAAATGGTAATATCCAACTTGATGAGGTGCTAACTGCATTGCTTTCTGGCTTGGTATTGACTTTCATCTCATTAAATGAGAGGTTTAAATGCTGAGTTGTTTAAAATGTCTTATTCATTTCAATGCATGCATTTATCTGAATATGTTAACCAGTGTAATCTATTCATGCACTCAATACAAAGTAGTAAAGTCAGATATTGTCTAGGCGCATCATCTGGAGAGACCAGGTGTAGTGGTAGGTATACTGTTGTAAGAAATGTGTGTGTCGCTTTCTACAAAATTCCACTCAGCTGTAGAACTCAGTCACAAGAGAAGCGGTTAGTGCAGCCTTTTTTTTTTTTAAATTACTACTTTTTTAAGAATTTTACTTTTTGTGGTTGGTGACAGTGAGATTATAAATGACTGTCATGATTTGCTGTAGGTGACCTGAATTTTGGTGTAAGTTTTACAGATAATGACAGTGTTCTGCTGTTTAAGCTCTTCTGTAGAGAAGCAGTCAATTTTCTAGAAGATGGCTGCTCGAATAATTAATGGGACTTGTTTAGACTACAAACTTTGGACATTACAGGTACGTGAACATTTTTATGTTTGGGAGATTCAGATTGACACTGTGTGTTACTGATGACATATCTTGTGTTTGTATTGATTACTTGAGAAATTTAAGTAGACAAGTATGTATTTGATGTACTTCTTGTTTCCATGTTGCATGGTTTATATAGTGTAAAGCTTTGTATTATAGGTTTAATTTATTACAAGTTGCTGGTTTTCCTGCACTCTGTGTCCAGTATTTCAGTGTGTGTTTGTGTTAATGGAGGAGTGTTATTTACATTGCTAACTGGCCATTTCTTCAGTGATTGCTTGGGAGTCTGGTTTTCTAGGAGGTTCACCATGTTCTTTTTGCGGCGAAATTGAATTGTATTAACCCACCAGATGCGCAGTAGCAAGCCCCTCCCAAACCCCACCTGCGAGCATGTTGACTGCTCCGCCCACCGCTTGGAGCATGTTGACTACTACGTCCATCACTTGATTAAAACACAAGGTAATATAGACCTTTAAACAGAAAACATTATAGGCATATTAAAACATAAGCAAATAACAGCTAATTGCACAAAAGAGATTACACTGTACATTATAACATAAAAACGCATATGCGATTGCTGCCAAATCAAAGCATTTTTTATTTCGCAAATCGGGGCAGAAGTACAAAGACAAGTACTGTTTGTACAATAAAACATAAGAAATTAATGGAAAGTGTTCAGGTATCTACTTTAATCAGCAGCAGTAGGTACAGATCCTATGTATTTTAACGAAAAAGGTTCAAAAGTCTATTAGACAAGGTGAGAGAAACAGTAACTCTGTTACTAGTTGTCCTACAGGTTAAATACTTAGCTATATGTGAAATATTACTGGCCATTTTGAAAGTTTTCTAGAAAGTCTTGTTCGGTAATCTGTTCAAGTGTGACAAAGTTTGTCAGAATGATAAATGGACAAAATTGCTTACTTGTGTGATGTTAATAAAGTTTGATGTCGCAAGTTTTTGGGTTCTAGTGCTACATTTAAAATTTTGGGATTTTTTGAAACCAGTAGCAAACAGAAACTATTGGCGAGCCTTTGTTTTATATATTTATATCATATATCATATATGATGTACTAGATCATTCTCACTGAACCTCCAACCATTACAAAGATTAGTAAACATAAACCCACTGAATTCACTCAAATCTGCAAAAAGGAGGCCAATTCTGAGATTTCACAACAGTAAGAAAAGGGCAATCTCCCGATCTTGTTGAGCATTTACAAAACCGCCTATTAGCAGTAGAACAGAATTTGGTTTGTGTGTCTTTTTTACACATACAAATACAGAAAAAAGATCCCAAAAGGTTATTTCTCTGTCAGTAACCCACCATCTAACCACAGATACGTCTTTGTGCCTCTCAAGATGTCAGAAAGTATGTTGCATGTCAATTACTGCACATTGCCGTTGTTAATACCCGCCCTCTGACATGTCAGTGTGGGCACGCCCATTTCTGCGCGAACTCAGAGGTGGGTTAATACACTTCAGTTTCGCCCTTTTTGCATTGCTCTGCAGGATTTTTTCTCAACTGAGAAGATGTGGTCATTGTTGAAGGTTTTAGTGTGGCTTATTTTTTATACAATATTTATTGTGATTTCCTCTTGTGGACAGTAACATTAAGTATAGAACTAGATGTTCTTCGTGTTTCACTGTTGCAGTCATAACTGTAGGGTGTTCCTGCAGGCAGGCAGCCCGAGGTCGGCCAGAATTCCAAAGTCTGGGTCCGGCGTCGGCTGTACCAGCAAGTACCCTGACGTCAGAACACAGAGGTATAAAGCTGACAGCCGACGCCATCTTCTCCAGTCTTTCTTGCCATGCGGTGGTAAGCAGCTCGCAAGTCATTGGGTGGCGCATTCAGGACAACGTGCTTTGATTGTCGTCGGTCCGAAGTTTTCTACTTCTCTTCTCAAGCTAAGTACCCCATTGGGGAAATTTTTTCTTGCTCCTCCGATGTCAGAAAAAGTTAATAATTGTATATCGTGTGGAAAACAAATACCTCATAAAGATTTCCACTCTTACTGTCTACCTTGCTTAGGCCCTGACCATGACGTTTCTTGCTGTCGGTTCTGTGCCAGGTTTAATTCTGGCACTATCAAGCGTAGGTACGATTGGGCCTTGAATTATTTCGGTAGACGATTCAATTATAGGATGTCATCGGATACTTTACCGACAACCGGAATTCAAAAGAAACGCAAGGACAAGGATAGGCCTCCGAGGTCCAAACAAGATACTTTGCAGCCGGAGCCAGCTTCGGGTTCAGCGGTCGTCAGTGAGGCGCTTTTGCAGCCCCTGTCGTCCACCACTTCGGAACCGATGGCCGACACGGACTCCCATGGGGAGCCTTCTAGGCCTAGTATTTTATCTGCTGCAGGACCTTCGGACGTCGCTCCTTCAGATGGGTCCGGAACCGCTGTGCAGGTACCAGCTTCTGAGGGTGTTTTCAGGCCTTCTCATATCACTATTTCTACAAAGACAAAGGCAAAGTCAAGGACTCCTGTTAAACCAAGGGTTTCTTCTCAAGCTTCCTCGGATACAGCCCCCAAGTCAGAGAAGCAATTGCTACGGATGGCTGAAGATTTACTTACAATGACTAGGGGTTCTCACCCCCTCCAGAAAAAAGGCCTAGACAGGATATTCCTTATGATTCATCTGATCAGGCTTCTGTGTCTTCTGTCTCTTCCTCTGACCAGGATTATTTTTTTTCCTCCTTATGAGGATTCTGATGCAGAGGACTCTATTCCCTCTGCTTCTCCCCCTGAAGATTTCTCTTTTGGGGAAACCTTACATGAGATGAGGGAGCATTTTCATTGGGAAGGTCAGGATTATTCTGCTTCCAAGAAGAGACTTCGGGAATTTCTCCTTCTCCCTCAACACAGACCTTTGGCTATTCCTCCTGTACTTGATATTGTGGATGATGCTTTTTCTGAAGCTAACCTGAATCCTGATTCCTTGCCGCCTGCTCCTTCTAAGCCTGATAGATTTTACAGAGTCCCTGACTCCCATCAGTTCTTATTTAAGAACCCTTCTGCTGATCCTGAAACCATTTCTCAGGGTTCTAGGGCTGCTAAGGCCGCTTCATCTAAAAATCCTATTCCCTCTGAAAAGGATTCTCGTGCCTTGGACAGGTGGGGCAAAAAGGTTTACACTTCTGCTACTCTTTCTATTAGAGCTTTAAATTGCCAGTTTCACATGTTCAAGTATCAGCAATTTCTTTTGTCTGTTTTAAAGCAAAGGCTCTCTACCTTTCCTGCATTTGCAGAGGTCAAGGAATTACAGGATGTATTGCATGCAACTGAACAAGTTAGCAAACATAGTTTACATTGTGGTTTTGATGCCTTGGAAGCTTCTTGCAGGGCTGCAGCCTCTGGTACTGTTATCAGGAGACATGCTTGGCTTCGTGAGCAGAATTTACCTGAGCAGGTTAAGGCTAAACTGTTAGATGTCCCTGTTCAGCATGATGTTTTATTTGGATCCAAGGCTGAGGAGGTTATTAAAAAGATGGAAGAAAAAGCAAAATCTATGCAGACTGTTAAAGTTCAGCCTCCTAGATTTTCTAGAAATTGGCCCTTTCCCACTTCTGACAGGCCTCAAAGGGGAAGATATAGACGCTCCAGAGGTCGGACGCAGGCTCAGGCCTCTTACAGGTCCAGACAATGGACTGCTTCTTCACCTAGAAGGGGAGAAGACAGACCTCAATCACAAAAGAAGCAGACCCAATGACTCTCTCCGTTGGGCTACAGGTCCTCCTTGCCTAGAAGCCCCTCTCGGAGGAAAACTTTCTCTTTTCTACCAAAATTGGACTCGTATTACCCAGGACAAATGGGTTTTAGACGTGATTTTAAGAGGCTACAAATTCCACTTTCATACTCTGCCAAGGTCTTCGGGTTGGCCGGATCTGCCAAAACATCAATGGTCAGAGGCCTTAAATTAAGTGGACGCTTTACTGGCCATGAGAGCCATAGAACCTGTTCCACTTCCAGAGATGGGAAAAGGTTTTTACTCAAGACTATTTCTGGTCCCAAGGAAACAAAACTCATGGAGACCTATTCTGGACCTCTCAGTATTAAATACCTTTCTGGAGATTCCAAAATTCAAGATGCTTACTCTGCAACAACTTCTTCCCATGCTCTCCCAGGATGCTTGGATGGTGACATTGTACTTGAAGGAAGCCTATTTACATATTCCCATCAGACAGGAATGCAGAAAATACCTCAGATTCAAGGCAGGTTCGAGACACTTTCAATTCTCTGTACTGCCCTTTGGCTTATCTACTGCGCCCAGAGTCTTTACTAAGTGTCTGGCTCCAGTAGTAGCTTATTGCAGACTCCAAGGGATTCAAATTTACCCCTATCTGGATGACTGCCTTATCCAGGCGGACAGCAAGGATCTTTTACTTCAACATCTGCAGTTTGTTCAGCGTCTTCTCCTACTACTGGGATTTTCAGTGAACACAAAAAAGTCACATTTGATCCCCTCTCAACAAATCACAAGCTTACAAAGGGCCTTCCTTACTCCAGAAAAGCAAGTACAGCTGGCATCAACTTTCAAGACCTTGACTACTTTAACTCAGCTCACTGCAAGGAAATTCCTGCAGACATTGGGCTACATGGCTTCTTGCATCCTGTTGATCCCAAATGCAAGGCTTCATATGAGAAAACTTCAATGGTACCTAAAGAGTGTATGGTCTCAGCATTACCACAGCCTGGAAACAATGATACCTCTGATTCCCTGCCTCCAAAAAGAGTTCCTCTGGTGGTCCAGGGCTTGTGCTTTAAACTAAGGGAATCCCTTTTGTCTACCTCATCCTGCTCAGATCATAACCACAGATGCCTCGGATTATGCTTGGGGAGCTCATTACCTAAACAATTGCCAGCAGGGCTATTGGACAAAGAAGCATCTTCCCTGGCACATCAACTTGAAGGAAATGTTGGCAGTCCAAAATGCTCTTCTAGCCTTCCAGAATCTTTTGCAACCAGGCCATCTTCTGATTCGCACAGACAATACCACAGTCATGTGGTATATAAACAAGCAGGGGGGCTCTCACTCATACCCCCTTTGCAGACTAGCCATGAGTTTATGGGACACAGCTCTAAATCTGAATCTGCATCTTCAAGCTCAATTCATTCCAGGAAAACAGAATCTCTTAGCAGACAGCCTAAGCAGAAATCTTTTGGATCCTCACGAATGGATGCTGGAACCCAACTTATTCAGCAGGATTACGGCAGTTTGGGGTTGCCCTCGGATAGATCTGTTTGCATCCCATCTCAATCATCAGCTGCCTCTCTTTTGCACCAGGTCCTTCCACAAAACAGCTTGGAAAGTGGATGCCCTGTCTTTCAGCTGGAGGAATCTTTCGGGATATGCCTTCCTCCTCTTCCTCTTCTGCCTCGGGTGTTACTGAAAATAAAACAGGACAAACCCAAGATTATCATTTTGATAGCTCCAAATTGGCCTCTGCAGTTTTGGTATCCAACTTTAAGACACCTGTTCTTGGAACCTCCATGGATTCTGCCTCTGTTTCCTTCTCTTCTGTCCCAGCATCAGGGTCAGATGCTACACTCTCAAATCAAGACTCTTTGCCTGGCAGCTTGGCTCTACAAGGACCTTTGATTCCTTCTGCTTTTCCCAAACAAGTTTTGGATGTTCTCTTAGAAGCTAGGCACCCTAGCACTAGAAAATCTTATGCTTCTAAATGGAAAAGATTTTGTATTTGGATGCGGGATCGAGGTTCTGATCCTCTTTTGCCTGACATTTCTTCCATTTTACTTTACCTCTCAGACCTTCTGCTTAAAGGCCTCTCCTTTTCTTCCATTAAAATCCATGCTTCTGCTATCTCGGCTCATTACAACACTGATCCCCCCATCTTCTCTCACCAGCTGGTGAGACAATTCTTGAGAGGGGCTAAGAATTTAAGACCTCCCAGAACTCCTCCTGTTCCTGCTTGGGATCTTAATTATGTTTTGGAAAAACTTACTTTACCTCCCTTTGAGCCTGCTGCTGCTTCGGATATCAAGTTCTTATCCTGGAAGACAGCTATTTTATTAGCTTTGACTTCTGCCAGAAGGGTGTCAGAGTTGCAAGCTCTCATGGCTGTGGAACCGTACCTTATTTTCCACCAAGACAGAGTTGCCTTGAGAACCAATCCTACATTTATGCCTAAGGTGATTTCTAAAAGTGGCTTTAAATCAGACTATTCACCTTCCTACTTTCTTTCCAAATCCTCAAAACAAAGGGGAAAGGATTTTACATTCACTGGACATACACAGACAACTACGGTTTTACCTGGACAGAACTAAAGATTTCAGAAAATCTGATCAGTTGCTTATCTCTTATGCCTCCAGTTCTCTAGGCAAGGCTATTTCTAAACAAACTATTTCCAAATGGATTGCTCATGGGATAAGGTTTTGTTACTCTCACTTTGGGAAGCAGATTCCAGGTACTGTTAGAAGTCATTCTACTAGAGCAGCTGCCACTTCAGCAGCTTTTCTCAGAGGAGTTCCTACCAAGGACATTTTGGAAGCTGCCACTTGGAGTTCAGTGCATACTTTTTCTAAGCACTATAATCTCCCTTTGTATTCTAAGTCTAGGGCAGGTTTTGCCTCTGCTGTATTGCAGGGTCTTCTGGCTGCCCCTTCTCCTGCATAACCTCCTCCCTCATCACAGCTTTGGGATTCCACCCTACAGTTATGACTGCAACAGTGAAACACGAAGAACATAGTACAGTTGTGTACACCTACCGTGAATGTAGATGTTAGAGTGTCTTCACTGTTGCAGTCTGTGTTTCCCTCCCACCAATCCCCTCTTATTTTTTGCTTGTTCTATCTTCCTCTTCTTTTGTGGTGTATTTGTGTTTCCTTTTTGGACACCTTTTGGTTATTTTGGGGGACTTCTGACATCTGGGGCAAGAAAGGCTGGAGAAGATGGCGTCAGCTGTCAGCTTTATACCTCTGCGTTCTGACGTCAGGGTACTTGCTGGTACAGCCGACGCCGGACTCAGACTTTGGAATTCTGGCCGACCTCGGGCTGCCTGCCAGCAGGAACACCCTACAGTTATGACTGCAACAGTGAAGACACTCGAACATCTACATTTATGGTAGGTGTACACAACTGTACTTTTTGCTGAGGGATTGTGAAACTGGGGTCTATATCAGCTTATCGAAAGCTAATAAGAGCGAGCACTGTTTGATCGAACCCAAAATAGAACCCAAAATAGAAAAGACACAGAACAGTGATTTTTTTCCCCAGGGGAAAAACCACTGTTCCTCAAAAAAAAAAAAAACACACATACAAAAACAAATCGACAACATAAGTAGAGGGCTTTGCCCCCCACATCCCAATGTGGGGGAGCTGTGCTCCCCACAACTCCCTACTGAAATATAGCAACTCCGCGACTGCACCACAATGGATGAAATGGCAAACTCACCAAAACGATCCAGTGATTTTTTTTTTTCCTTGGGAAAAAAATCTCGGTTCTGTGTCTTGGCTATTTTGGATGTTTAACTTTTTGGGTTTGATCAAAGAGCTTTTGCTCTTATCAGCCTTTGATAAGCTGATATAGACTAGTGAAACCTGAGTTCTGACTTCACCTCCTGGTGCTGTATGTGGCAGTGATTATGACCATGTTTTATTGCTCAGGTACTGGATAGTTTTTCCTGCTAGCTCAATTGAAACTGCAGTCCGCTTCACACAACATGGCTCCATTAAGACATTCTATTACATGCTTACAAGCCTACTGAAGGATGCTACAGGTTAGTGTACATTTTTATGTATGATATTATTTAACTTCTCTTTCATTATGTATGTCGAATCTTGAATTTGGAGTTTAGGTTCTAAGAAGAAATAAGTATGAACAATACATTGAGTGTATTGTTGTACCATGTTTTGTGCATAACTAGTAGATTAATTGTTTTTTACTTGACAAATGATCACCAGAGCCTTTACACATCCAAATTCATCTATAACATTTATATATTACCCTAACTCACTTTAGTAGGAGGAGAACAGCAGGGTTTTCAACAACATGGATTTCCTAAAGACTAAGAAGTATGAAACTGTCATGTCTGACATCACAGACTGAAATATGAAACTCTAATGTCTGATATTACAGACTGAAGTATGAAACTCCAATGTCTGACATTACAGACTGGCTGTAATCTTCACTGATTTACCTGAAAATAAAAATATTTATATAAGGAAAAGGTTCATAGGTTGGTACTAGGCTGTCAGCCCTAGGGCCTATACAAGCCTAGCCAAAACAATTCCCTGGCTTTTTCTTCCCACAGTATTTACTTCCCTGGACTCCTGTCTAGCAGGGCGACTGACGTGATCCCCAGGGTGAATTTCCTTTCTCCCATCCAATCATCAAAGTTCCTTTTGAAGAGGGCCAAAGAGCCACTCTGCTTGACAAGTATGGGCAATCTGTTCCAGAGTCTGGGGAGTCTCTTGGTCAGGAACCTATCCCTCCAGCATGTGTTATTTATTGTGATGACAAGGTTTAGATCTCTGGAGCATATGGCTCTGAGGGATTGAGATTTCTTTAAGTGTAGCATGTCCAACAGCTTTGGGTTTGACATGGCCTTGTATGTTAAGCAGAGATCGCCTCTGAGTAGACTATATGTGACATAGTTGGAGTTTTTTAAGGCTGTCAGCGTAGGGTATCTGCTTTAGGCATTGTGATTCTTTTAGTGAGGTATTTCTGCGGCCTTTCCAGTTGTTGCAGATGTCTTGAGAGGTACATACCAAACGGGGCGTTGTATTCTATAATGGGTCTAATGGGTTTGACATGGCCTTGCAGAGATCACCTCTGAGTAGATGATATGCGACAGAGTATAGCTGGAGTTTTTTAAGGTGGTCAGCGTAGGGCATCTGCTTTAGGCCTGTGATTCTTTTAGTGAGGTATTTCTGTGGCCTTTCCAGTTGTTGCAGATGTCTTGAGAGGTACATACCAAATGGGGCGTTGTATTCTATAATGGGTCTAATGAGGGATGAGTACAGTGGGACAATGACCTCCTTTTTTCTGGATGAAAAGCCCTTGGTGATGAGGTGTGCCACATAGAAGGATTTCCTGACTGTTGTGGCAATGTGGTTATCGAAAGTGAGACCACTGTCCACCTGTGTCCCTAATTCTCTTATCACACTTTCGGTGTTTAGTGTACTGCTACCTATATGGTAATTCACAGGTACATGTTTTTTCCCAAAGGGGATAACTATACATTTCTTGGCATTGAGCTTGAGCCCATGGCTCTGGCACCAATCATCTGTTTCTGTAAGGCCCTTTTGTAGAGTATCCACATCATTTGGGGATTCAATAATGGCTCCCAGTTTGCAATCATCTGCAAACTTTGTTAGCCAGAGTCCCTTAGTGTTGGCCTATTCTTCAGAGAAGTAGATGCCAAACAAGAGTGCTCCCAGGACTGAACCCTGAGGTACTCCACTTGTCTGGAGCTGCATTTGGAGTGGGCTACTTTTACAGTGTGGGTTCTATCAGTAAGCCAGTTAGCAACCCATTGGGTGACGTAGGGATTAATGCCCAGTTTAGAAAGTTTATCTATGATTCCAGATTGGGGGATGGTGTCAAAGGCCTTGGCAAGGTCTAGATAGGCTGTGTGGATCACCTTACCCTTGTCCATGGCTCTGGAGACTGATTCGAAGAAGTCAATCAGGTTCAGGAGACAAGATTGGCCCTTCACAAACCCAAACTGGGTGGGGTCCAGTGTTTGAAGGTTGCCAATGTCTTTGTTAATAAGTTCCATGATAATACGCTCCATGGCCTTGCAGATAAGGCTCGTCAGACTGATGGGACAGTAGTTTCCAGGATCCAAGGTGTATCCCCCCTTGTGGAGTGGGATAACTGTAGCTCTGCGCCACTCAGTGGGCACGAAACCTGAGGTGAGGCTATGATTAAGTCTGACACTTAGGTGAGGTGTCAGTTCATATTGTAGTTCATGTAGTACACAGCCCGGGATGTCATCTGGTCCCATGGATGCTGTATTCTTAGCTTTGGAGAGTGCGTTTTTTACCTGTGTGGCCATTATTACTGGAATTTGGCAATCTTCCTGTATTGAAATGGACCATTTAGGGCGTGAGAGGGGGGTGAAGTTGGCACTGAATTGATCTGCCAGGATATTGGCAATATCCTTGGGATCAGTATATTTAATGCCATTCTGTTTTAGCTCAGAGCAGATCTGAGCATTGCCATTTAGATTCTTGACATAGTTATAGAATGCCTTGTGGTTGTCTTTGGAAGCTTTGGCAATTTTATTTTTGTAACTAGCTTTGGAGGATTTTATGAGGGATCTCAGTTTCTTACTGAGGCTGGTAAGGGAGTTTTTTGCTTCCTGGGATTTTCCTCTTTTCTGCAACAGTTTCTTCCTTTTGTTGTAAAGTTTGTTTATGGCAGGGGACCACCAGATTGGCTTCCTTGTTTTGGATGAGAGCATCTTGGTTCTATTTGGGATGGCACGATTCATGCATGAGTGGATGTGCTCGTACAGTGCCTCAGTGTAGGATTCAGCAGTTGAACTTTCAGTTCCCGTCTGCATGGATGTCATGAAGTTTGTCACTTATTTATTTATTTATTTGCAGTTGTTTAACCAGGATAGTCCATTGGGCCTAAAGAACCCGTTTTCATTGGAGTCCTGGGGAGAAAAGCTCCACATACAGATTATACAAAGATTAAGTTCCACACATATATTACATTGATTACAGAGATTAACATTGTACAATTTCTGGTTATAAGACAGATCAAACATATTTTAATCAAAAGTAATAAAAGCAAAAAATATTAAAAATAGAATGTTTTTTTTTCCTCTCCTAGTGGGATTAAGGATAGGTAGTTAGATGCAGTAGGCTAAGAGATTGCTAGGTACAAGTAAGGATTTGTATACTACAAGGAAGCATGAATTTGCTATCTGGAATTTGTGAGAAGGAGAAGAGAAAAAAGAGTTGAGAGTAGGTTATGAGGGATGGGAGCAGGAGCATTGCCATGTGGATGTTAGATGAGAGTGAAGTGATTTTTTAAAGTATGGGAGGCTAGCAGTTGTACGAATGGAGGGGGAAGGGAGTTCCATAGGCGTGCTAGTGAGAAGGACAGGAGGTTTTGTCCTGGGGGGTGGAGGGGTCTGTAAACCTCAATAAGGTTTTGATTGTTTGATCTTAGAAGTCTTTGGGTGTGGTGCATTTTAAAAGTAGTTGAGAGGGAGGGACAGAGGTATGGCTGGAATATGAGTTTATGAGCATAGGTGAGCTGAGTACAGGAGAGGTAGTTGGGAAGTTCTAGCCAGTTGAGTTTGTGGAGAGGTTCACAGTGATGGGTTGATGATTTGTTGCTGGTTGCGAATCTGGCTATTTTATTGTAGCAGGAGGACAGTTTGGTTTTCAGAGATGATTGTAGGTTTGTTAGAAAAGGGGCACCATAGAGAAGGGAGGGAAGGAGAAATGTGGTAGAGAGAGTGAGTTTTGTAGTTGAGGTGAGGAACCGATTGTGTCGGTAGAGCATGCCAAGTTTTTGGTGTTTTTTTTTTTATGTTTAGTAGTAGATGGGAATTGAATTTAAGCTTGTCATCGATTTGGACTCCTAGTAGTTTGGTTTCAGATACCAGCTCAAGTGGTGTGTTATTCTGGCTGGTGATGGAGAATAAATTTCTATCAAAGTTATTAGTTTTAGAGAGAGTAAATATTATTAGTTTAGTTTTAGCAGCATTGAGTGCTAGATGTTTGTCTTTCATCCACTGTTCAGTGGAGGAGAAGGCATCTTGAGTAAGCTTTAAAAGAGTTGGGATGGATGTGGCAGCACAGATAATTGTGGAATCATCTGCATATTGAATAATGTTTGCAAGTGGGATAGAGTGGAAAAAGTCATTAATGAAAATATTGAAGAGGAGGGGGCCCAATAAAGAACCTTGTGGGACACCTGTGGGGGTGTTGAGAAAGGAGGAGGTGGCTTTCTTCCACTTGACAGCTTGTTGCCTATTGGAGAGATAGCTGGTAAACCAAGTAAGGGATGATGATGAAAGGTTTAGGTTAGATAGCTTAGTAAGAAGTAGGTTATGAGAGATACTGTCAAAGGCCTTAGAGAGATCGAGTAGGATGGTAGATACAGTGAGGACAGAATCTCTAGCTTTATTCACAGTTTCCAGGAAGGACGGGAGGGCTGTCATAGTACTATGATGGGGTCTGAATCCATGCTGGGTAGGAGTTAATAGGTTATTATCTAAGAGATGGGGAAGGAGTTGAAGATGGATACATTTCTCTAGGACTTTTGAAATGGGAGAGAGGATGGCGATGGGACGGAAGTTGGTAATATTAGTATTAGTTCCACCTTTATGCAGAGGAATGATGTAAGCTTTTTTCTGACTTGAGTAGCATGAAGTTGGCTTTGGAGAAGTTTTTTATGGAGGTTTCCTTACTGGGAGGTGGGGGTGGGATGTGAATGTTAAGGGTGATTAGCTTATGGTCAGAACTGACTAATGAGGGGGTGACCATAGGTGTGGAGCATCTATTTCCCATGTTGGTAATGACCAGGTCTAAGATATTGGAGCCCCTGGTGGGACTATGGATTAGTTGATCCAGGGCGCTGGAATTTATGAATTTCAAGAACTGTTGGGCAAAGGTGTTGGTACATAAG
This sequence comes from Protopterus annectens, assembly GCF_019279795.1. Lineage (NCBI taxonomy): Eukaryota > Metazoa > Chordata > Ceratodontiformes > Protopteridae > Protopterus > Protopterus annectens. Next base: position 1,913,884,450 of record NC_056741.1, on the reverse strand, counting down.
TAGTTTTCCCAGTTAATGGCAGGGTAGTTAAAATCACCCAGTATTAGGGTGTTTGGTTCTATCTTAATATTTTCCACTATGTCTAGAAAGGTGTAGTGACAATCTTGGGATATGGTGGGGGATCTGTAGCAAGCTACAATTTGGATTGCAGTCTTACCTAGTGTTAGTTGCACCTGGAGAATTTCAGACACATTGTGTTGGGTAACTAGCCTGGTGGTGTGAATATCCTTGGTGAATATTGACACTCCTCCACCTTTAGTGTTTCGGTCCTGGTTTGGTGGCCGAAAAGGGTAATAACATGAGGCAAAATCGGGGATAGTTGAGCAATATGAAGTAGTTAATGACCTGAACTATTGCTTTCATATTTTTTCAGTCTAATGATTTCTGTTGTGTTGTGGTGGCCAGGTATTTCCACACCTTTCCTTATCCGAGTGTAATGTTGTCTTGATTTTCATTTGGGATCTTTTTGTAATCAAAATGTTATTATATTATATTAATATATAATATTATGTTATATATTATATTAGTGGGGTGTAGGCAGAAGAAACACTTGTAAGGACGAGGTCAAGCATGATATTTCTTTACGGACATCTGGCTACCGGGCAAGTCTAACTGGGTAAGTGTGTCCATTTTTATTGGAGGCCCAGGGAGACAAGTTCCACAGTATTTCACAAACATTTTGAAAACAATTTTAAAAGCCTCAAAACTAAAACAAACATCTACAGTTTAAATAATTATACCAAAATGGACATAATGTGAGAAAATTAGTTAAAACAAAGACAACTTATATAACAAAAAAATAATTATTAGAGAACTTTTAGACAGTTTTTAGAAGTTAAGCTAGTATAATACATAGAGGAATTGCAATGTGAAGTTAGGGAAATAAGTTATTACATACCTAGATACAGTTAGGAAGTGAGTCAAAAGGGGGAGTAAGGAGGTGTAAGTTATGAATAGGAGCTTGTTCTTATTTAGAAATATTGTTATCCTGAGGTTGAGCAAAAACAGAGACAAATTTTGGCTAAGAACTATTTCAGAATGGTTTTGAAGGAATGGAGGAGGGTATTGATCTGATGGCTATAGTTAATGAGTCCCAGGCCTTAGAAACATGTATAAATATAGATCATGTCCTGCAGATTTGATAGGGTTGTGAACAGAAAGGTTTTTCCTCACTGGGTCATACTGATGGAGTATGAACATAGTTGTATAGAATGGTATTTAATACTAGCCAAGCAGATGATTGCTGGCTAATGTTGTAGGTGGGAAGAAGCTCTGTAGATGTTACTTGATGGGTTAGTTCTAACCAATTTAGGCTTTCAGTGCTATAGAGTAGTGGGTTCTGAAAGGGGCATTTGCTGCAAATTTAGCCACTTTGTTAAAGTATTGCTCAAATTTTTTTTTTTTTTTTTTTTGCTGCCTGGAAGTTAGTAAGAAAGGGTGCTCCATAAATAGTAAGGGGAGGTGCTAAGTAGTAGCGAGTGTAGCTTTAGTTGTGTTGGTTCATATGTGTTTACTAGGCTAATGACCACAATGGCATTTTTAAGCCTAGCCATGCATCCCAAATCTCTAACAAGTTCTGATACATTTGATAAGTGTAAGTATGGGCCTGGGAGATTAACCATTTACAGGCTACCTGTATCCATTAGAGACATAGGTGCCAAACCAGGGATGAATTTCCAGTTTCCCATCCAATTGTCTATGTTGCACTTGAATTGGATTAGGGAGGAACTCTGCTTCACATGGATGGGGAGCCTGTTCCATAGATGGGGTAGTCTCTGGGGTACATACCTATCTCTCCAGTAGGTCCTATTTATATCACAGGGAAGGTTTAAGTCTTTAGAATGGGTAATTCTGGTGTTGTTTGTTTTGTGGATATGCAGGAGGTCCATCAGAGTGTGATCAGACAATGCCCTGTATGCCAGGCATAGATCTCCTCTCAAAAGCATGTAGGAAACAGAATACAGAAATAGAGCCTTGAGGTGGTCTGCTTTGGACATATTACTTACCCTGTATTATTTTAGTGAGGAACCTCTGTGGATATTCCAATGATTTGGATATGCCTGGTTAGGTACATACCAAAGGGGGCATTGTACTCAATGATGGCTGTGATGAATGCAAAATACAGTGGAAGAATGACTTTCTTGGACTTAGATGCCATACCTTTGTTTATAAGTTGCACAACATAGAATGATTTCCTTACCACTGTAGGCACATGATGATCAAAGGCTAGATTACTATCTATGTCTGTCCCTAAGTCCCTGACAACTGGGTCAGCTCTAAGTGGTGTGTTGTCAATATGATAGTTAACAGATGGCTTCCCAAAGGATACTATTATGCATTTCTTGGCATTTAGTTTTAGTCTATGGCTCTGACACCAGTTGTCTGTCTGTGTCCGCCCCTCCTGGAGAACATTTGTGTCAGTGGGAGATTCGATGACAGCTCCTAATTTGCAATCATCTGCAAATTTAGTCAGCCAGACACCAATGACATTGGCCTTGACTTCAGGGAAGTAAATGCCAAAAAGGAGCAGTCCAAGGACTGATCCCTGAGGAACTACACTTGTGACTGGCCTCTTTGTAGAGGTGGACTCCCCAATTCTAACTTCTTGGATCCTGTCTGTGAGCCAGTTGGCTATCCACCGGGTGATATATGGATTTGTACCTAATCTCTTCAGTTTGCCAACAATTGTGTCAAATGCCTTGGCCAGGTCAAGGTAAACAGTGTGAATGATTTTGCCCTCATCCATTGCTTTTGTGACCTTCTCAAAGAAGTCCACCAAGTTGAGTAGACATGATCTGCCCTTGACGAAACCAAACTGGGTTGGGTCCAGTGTCTGGAGGTTTTCTGTATCTCTGTTGATCAGCTCCATGTTAATTCTTTCCATGGCTTTACATATAAGACTAGTGAGACTTATGGGTCTGTAGTTTTCAGGGTCTGTAGATGTCCTACCCTTGTGCAGAGGGATGACGGTTGCCTTTTTCCATTCATAAGGCACAAAGCCTGTTTGGAGGCTATAGTTAAATAGTAATTCCAGAGGGCCTGATAGGTCATGTTTCATGATATTTAGAAGGCATCCTGGGATGTCTGGGGCCACTGATGCAGTGTTCTTGGTCTTAGAGAGAGCATTAAGGACCTGTTCCTTAGTGATTGTAGGGGGAGTTATATTTGATATTTCTTGAGGGAAGGTTGAGGGAGAGAGAGAAGAAACGTTGGAGCTGAATTTATCAGCCAGGAGGTTTGCTATATCTTCTGGCTCAGTATAAGTGGCTCCATTTACAATGACCTCTGCACACAATTGTGTATTGCTGAGAGAGTGTTTGGATCTCTAAAACATTCCAAGTTTTTGGTGAGTAATTTTATGCATTTTTGTATGTGCATGTCAAATGTAAGCTTATAGGTTCATAGCTAAGGTAAGTACTAGAATAGGTGCTCTTGTTGGCCATTTTACATAGCTAATTTCCCTTTTTGTGTTTGAAATAACCTCTTCCAATAGGTTATGCATTGGCCTTACCTGTCCCAAGGTTGCTAATTAAGTATTACCCCTAATGAGAATAACTCGGATCATACAACAGATAATTTGATTGGACCCGTGCCTAGGATAAAGCATTTATGAGCTGCATCTGCCCATTTGTAGTACATAAGGAAATTCTGGGGTACATCTTCTGTTTCTCATCCATATACATTGATTGCACTTGAAAAGGGACAGGTGTGAATGTTGTTTTATGTGGATGGGGATTCTGTTCACAGCAGTGGTATCCTCTGTGAAATATACCTGTCCCTCCAAACTGTTTGATTTATGTTGCAGAAGAGGTTTATATGTCTAGGCAAAGTATTTCTGATGAAATCTGACTTACTTATGTGTAGTAAATCCATTAGTAATAGGTCAGAGGATGCCTTCTATGCCAGGCACAGGTCACGTATTTAGAGTCTGTAGGATACTGACTATAGTGACAGGGGTTTCAGTAAGTCTATGTAGGACCTGTTGTTTAGTAAGGTGTGTTTGTGTGTGCTCCAGTTGTTGCATGTGTCTGAACAGATACATGCCAAAAAGGGACAATTATGTGCAATGATTGGCCCAATCAAGGCTGAGCAAAGGGGGTCAATGACATCCCTAGATCTAGACACAATCCTTTTGTTTATAATTTGTGCAATGTACAAGGTCTTTGTTACAACAACAGATACATGTTGGTCAAAAGTTAAGTCACTGTCCACCTAAGTTCCCAAATCATGAACTAGGTCAAGTGTTAGGGGCATATTGTGAGTGTGGTAGTTCCCAGGGATAGGTGACTTCCAAAAAGATACACTAATGCATTTTTTGTATTAAGTTTCAGAGCATAATTTTGACACTAGTTATTTATTTCAGACAATACTCCCTGCAGGATGGCCAAGCCATTTGAGGATCCAATGACTTCTCCTAGCTTGCAGTCATCTGCAAACTTAGCTGTCATCATCCACTTTTTATCATTACTATTAGTGTTATCATCATTATCATTATTATTATTACTCAGGATTACTTGTAATTATCCACTATCCTCCCTCATTATTTGTTATTAGAAGTTACTTCAGATGGTGTGTTATTAAGTGAGAGGATTTTAGATGTTTTTCATGAGAGCTCTGGGGGAAATCGTAGTGTTTGGGGAATGGTTGAGCATGAGTTGTGAGTTACAAAGCCATATTTCAGTGTCTGTTACAGCTTTCTGGGTAATTTTTGGAGATGTGCCAAGTTATGTGATACACCTGTGAGTGTTAAGTCATCACTGTATTGTATTAAGGAAGCCTATTGTGTGGATCGTTGGGGGGTGTTGGTGTGAGAGAGGGAGATCAAGGACAGAGCCTTGTGGTACACTGGTGGTGACTGGGAGGTATGGAGAGAGGGTGGAGTGACATTTTACTAACTGATACCTATTGGAGAAATACCTCTTGTACCATAGAAGGGTGCTCTATGATAGACCTAATGTGGACGTTTGAAGTAGAAGTTTGCTGTGACAAATTGTGTTGAAGGCTTTAGACAAGTCTAGAAATACGGTGGAGACTAGTTTAACGTTATCTCTTTCTTTGTTAACAGTATCTATAAGGGTTAGAGGTGCAGTGTTATTACTATGGGAGGTATGGAAGACATTTTTTCCATTATTTCAGAGATGGTGGGTTTAGCCTGAGGGTTAATTTCTTCACCTCATAAACACAGAGTACATATTTTGATTCTGACTTCAGGGCAATTTGCCTACTATTCTGACATGAACCTAAGATAACTTTAGGTCTAAGGTTAGTGATGTCTGTTAAATTTCCTTCTTTGTATAGATAGTTAATTCGAGCATGTTTCCAAAGAAAGGGAATAATGGGATTCCCAGACATGACCTGTTTATAAGGATTGAGACAAGACTGGCAATGCTATTGGCTGTTATTTTAAGGTACTCGTTTGGTAGGTCATCGGCTGAAGCTGAGCATGGTTTGAGTTGTTTTATATCAAATAAGGGCACTTGTTTGAAGGTGACAGTGGATGTAGTGATATAAGACTGTTGGGCAGTGTTTGGATTAGATGCGTTAGGAACACTATGCTATCTGTGAAATAAGAGATGAATTCTATTGCAAGTCTGAGTGATGAGATTTTGGAAGAGGGATTAGGGTTGAATTTTTGACCATGTTGCAAGAGTTCTTTAGCAGATGACTGCAATCCTTTTTAAGGATGCATTGGCTATTATTCAGACTGTTGTTCTAGTATATTTTTTTCCCTCATTTATTTGCTTTTTTATTACAGATGTGGAGTGTTTGTAAGTTTGAGAAATTGTGATGTTTTGTATTTCTACTTTTCTTTCCACTCTTTTTGTTTATCCTGCATCAGCATTCTACTCTTTTTGGATAGCCAAATTATTTCTTTGTTTTTTACTCTCTTCCTTCCAGGAGTTGTAAGGTTATTTAGAAAGATACATTGAATTGATTTAAGTCATCATGTAAGGGTAGTATTTTTCAGGCATTAAAGTTAACAGATAATAGGGTAGTAATGCATATGTCTTGTTTAAACTTGTACAGGTTGCATTTTGTTTTATAAACATCCCATTTAAGTGGATGTGTCAGATGTATGGTTTAATTTCTCAAAATCATTTGGGTTTCTACTACCGTTATGGGAATACACCCCATTCCTAAGTCAGGGTTTGATTAAAGTTCATGAAATTAGTATTGCTTCAGTGATTGTTAGCACCCACAATGGGCCCAGAATTGATTCATGCAGAGTTACATTTAGGGGTAGCATATCTAAAAATGACTGTAGGTTTTGTTTTTTTTTATCTACCCCATTGCTCCTTCTACTACTATTGGAGCTATCTAGGCATTTTTTATCCACATTGCTCTCGTTTCTGCCTGCAAATTTTGATATTTTATGACTTTGTGTCTTGCTGTATGTAAGAAACTGTAATGGCAATGTGTAGCAATTTCAATGATCAATGCTACTTTTGTGTTTTTGTCATGAACTACTGTATCTGGTGTTCCCACACCTACCTTTTTGGGACTGTTGGTAACGAGTGATCCAATATGATGTACGCTACATCACTCTGTGGTTCATGTTCCCACTGCATCTCCGCTACTTCTTTATTGTGGTGTTTGAACAATCCTCAGTGGAACAATCGTGCCACACCATTGTGTCATGTATAGGTCCTCTGCCATAAGTGTATCACACTTTTTTCTTTTTTTTTTTAACCTACATTTGTCTGCCTCTCCCACATGTTTAATGGACTTTATAAACTAATGTGTATGTAGTTTGCCATCCTGGGCTGCTATTATTGACCTTTCATCCTCTGGTTTCAGCTTGCGTCCTCTTATCCATTCCTGTGTCAAATCTTTATCAACATGAGGTTGTCACATGAGATCTCTATACTACTTATATTTATGGCTTTCCACATTTGCTTCTTCTTATCTGATCCTTCTTACATTCTTTCTTTTTTTTTCACACATTCAGTTGCTGTATGAGTTTTGTCGACTTATGGATTGATTTCCATTTCTGCTTGCCAATTGAATGATTCAGTTAAACTAAGCAGAATGGTCATCTTAGTCTTGAAAGTTTTAAAGCATGAGGAAACAGTCTATTTGGATCTGATGAGGTCAGCAGATATGTATGCAGTCCCACAGCTGCAGATCTATACATGTGATCAGTTTCGAGGAGGCCTATACCTCCTTCAGAGCATGACATATATAATCTTGATATATTCTATTACAATCTATCTTTATATGTATATTATTGTTATTGTTTACTTTGAGTAGTATAACTATGTACAACTATTGAAAAAAAAATTTTTTTGATTTAATTAATTTTTGTTATTTTGTTATAATGTTTATGTAACAATGGTTGCTTCTTACTTTGTAAAGCTTATTCATTTTTTGTATGTTTTCCTGGAGCTTTTTCTCCCAGGGCCTCTACTGAAAATGGACATGTATCCAGTTAGACTAGCCCAGTCAACAAATGTAAAATAGATAAAAAATAAATAAATATTTTGTAAGCGTGAAGCATTTTTATTGTTTTTCTGTATAACTGATCTAATACCTTTGGGGAACAGCCAATCACAGCAAAACTGTAGGTTAAAAGGGCATTATCTCCTTTCTAAAATCACACTTCTGCTTTGGACCAAAGCAGAAAATGCTGCACCCACTTAGCTAATCACCTTACAATCTCACCCACCTTGTTAACACCCTCCCACTTTGTGAGATAACAGTAAGTCCCTGCCAATTTATTACTTTATATCCTATTCCCATTGCAGTTTTGTTTTCCCTATGTAAACTGCAAGACGTCTCTCTAGTTCCTACATCATAGTAAAAGACTGGTCCAAGGGCACTGGTAAAAATACCCACTGACAAAGGCAAGAGCAGCAGCAGCATACCTCATAACCTCTTAGCACAGATTGTTTCCTTATTTCAAGGCAGACTAAATCTCCTTACTTGACTGACGCAGCAAATGGAAAGCAATTTCAAACAGCGTGGGTGATCTGGACATCTGCACGTACAGATGTGATGCGACCGGACCAGCAAGCTACAAAAAACAACGTATTTTATGGCCAGGACTGATCCCTGAGGGATTACACTGGTGAATGGCCTCTTCCTACAGCTGGAATGTCCAGTTCTAACTTTCTGGTAAAAGAATTCATCTGCCGGCCAGCCCATTCCAGGGGGGTGCAAGTGCACCCCCTTGCACCTGCCTGTGGACACCCTTGGTAGAGGGCAATACAATGGTGTGATTTATGAGGCTAATTAGATGCAAATGTGGCTATCTTGTTATAGCACAATTCAAGGTTATTCATTTCTGTTTTGTGAAGGTTGGTGAATATTTGTGAACAGTAAAGTAGTGAAGATAAGAGGTGGGTTCTTGCTGTTGCCAGTCTGGCATGGTTGGTAAGACAGGGTCTGGCTCTATAGAGAGTACCGTGTTTTATATGGATTTTATTTTAATTGTAAGTGCTATATGTTTGTCAGATATCAATGCATTTGTCAGTAGTGACCCCGAGTAGTTTTGTGTGTTCGACAGGTTCTATTTTAGTGCTACTGGAAGAAAAGATAGAGAGAGAGAGGTGGATGATTACTTAGAATGGAAGCATTTGAAAAGACCATAAGCTTAGTTTTATTGGAAATTAGCATAATTTGATGGGCTGCTAATCAGCTTTCAATATTGTTGAGGTCAGTCTGAAGCTGGGGGGGGGGGTTATTATCCCATAAGGTAGCCTGTTGCCGATTAGAGAGGTAGCTGTCGAACCAGCTTAGGGGCTTCAGGGCAGAACTTGTAAGAGGCCAGTTTATTTAAAAAGATTTGATGAGATGCTGTGTCAAAGGCTTTTGACATGTCGAGAAAAGTAGCAGAGCCAAGTTGGTGGTTGTTTTTGAGGTGATTAATGGAATTGGTAAAACTTATAAGGGCTGCACTAGTACTGTGCTTGGGTCAAAAGCCATGCTGTGTATCAGATAAAAGGTAATTCTTCAGGCAGTAGTCTAATATTTGTTTGTGGATACACTTTTCTAAGATTTTAGCTAGGGGAGAGAGAATGGCTATTGGTCTATAGTTGAATATATTTTTTGAGGGGCCTCCTTTATGAAGTGGAATGACATAGGATATTTTCCAAAGGCGATTTGCATACTGTTCAGAGATAGAATGGTTGATTAAAATAGATATAGGGTAGGGAATAGATGTGACAGCTAGTTTCAGCAAGTCTCCAGGTAGTTGATCAGAGGCAAGAGTACAAGGTTTTACCTTAGATAGTAGGTTTTATATGTAACTTGCTTGGATGGCTTCAAATTTGAAAAAGGTAGGCGGTTGAGGAGTAGGAATGGGTATGGAGAGAGGAGAATTAGTAGAGAGGTTATTGAGGTAATAAAATGGGAATTGAATTGGGTGGCTAGAGAGTCTGGTGTATTAGTAGTTGTAGGGATTGGGGTAGTGGGTTTTCCAGGATTAACAAGGAGGTTATGTTTTGTAAATTTGTTTGATATTTTATTTCGCAAGATTGAAAGTATGTTTTCTTATCTAGTTTGATTTGTTTCTTGGCTTGATTTCGGAGTTGTTTGCAGGTGATGAGACTAGTATTACTTCTATTACTAAGATAAAGAGACCACACTTTATCCCTTTGCTTGAGTAGAATAATTATTTTGTCCAAGGTACTCTACCCCCTCTCATTCTGTTGGAAGGGGATGTTTCTTTATGCATTCCCTCCCCTTCCTCTTATTTGGAAAGCCCTGTTCAAAATGCAGCAGATGTTTCAAAAGTCTTGTTAATTACTTCCGTTTGGCTATGACAGTACTGGTTCCCTCTTCTTCTGCATCTAGCCAGAAGCAATCATCACAAATTACCTCACGGGATAGATCTAATTACACAAGACAAGGGATCTCTTATCCATCCTCTCCTGTACACACATGAAATGACACTGTAGGTGATAGGATTTTGATTCCTCATAGACACCTTTTTCTTGATGTGCTGCAAGTCCTGCAGGAGGCCAAGAAAACTATGATTAGGAAATCCTACTTATCCAAATAGAAGAGGATTTCTTTTTGGTGTCTCCCTAATAAACTAGACCCATTTACTGTAGATGTTCCTTTAGTTCTGTCTTATTTGTGTGAATTGCTCAATGCTGGTTTGGCCTATTATTCTATTAAGGCCGACATATCTGCTGTCTCTGCTTGTCTACCTTTTTGTCCTTCTTTAGCTGCTATATTTGAGGTGAAACAATTTCTTAAAAGTATCTTTAATATTAGACCTCCTAGAAAGCCTGTTTCTCCTCCCTGGAATCTTAATTTTGCTTTGAAGAAGTTGACTCAGGCTGCTTTTGAGCCTGCTGCTTCAGCTTCCTTACAACATTGTTTCTAGAAGACTGTTCTTTTGTTAGCATTTACTTCTGCAGATAGGTGTCTGAGCTGCAGGCCCTTATGGCTTGTCCTGCTTTTTTGATTTTTCTTGAGGACAGGGTATCCAAGCGCACTAACCCTTGTTTTATGCCGAACGTGGTTAATGAGCCATCATTTAATCAGTCTATTAATCTGCCTGTCTTTTTTCCTTCTCCACAAACTGACAGTGAGAGGGTGCTGCTTACTTTGGACATGCTTAGGTGATTTAGAGTTTATTTGGATTTGACCAAAGCTATTAAAAAATCTGATCAGTTATTGTTTCTTTTTATCCTATATCTCTCGGGACTTGCTGTATCCAAGCCAACTATTTCTTCTTGGATTTCTATGGCTATTTCCTTTTGTTACTCTTTTCATGGCAAGAATCTTCCTTTATCAATTCAGGTTCATTCTACTAGAGCTGTGGCTTCTTCTGGTTATTTTTTCAAAGGCTTAGATACTAATTCTATTCTTGAAGCAGCTACCTGGGCTTCAGTGTATGTCTTTACCGAGCACTACAAGTCGGATGCCATCTCCAGAGCTAGGGTTGTTTTTGCTAGTTCAGTTCTTCATGCTTTTAGGGGACTCTTCTGCACTTTCCTCCTCCCAAGTTTCCTCTTGAGCTTTGGCACTCTCCCATATGATTAAGAATACTGCAGCAGTGAATGTGAGGAATAAGTTGTGTAAAATCTGACCATAACAGTAGATGTCCTTATCTTCACTGATGCAATATTCGCTCCCTCCCCTAATCCTCTAGTTCTTTATCTTCCTTGATGTACACGTTACCTCTTGGGTTCCTTGTAATGGCGTTCTGCCTGGGGCAATTTGTTCCATTTTTGGTAGGCCTGAACATCACCTTTATGCCCTAAGGAGCATATGGTGATGTTTAGCATATGTTTTAAAATTCAGGAGTCTTTGGAAGACTGGCCAGACATTGGGCTTCTGTGGCAGGGTGCAGGGTATCCCCATATGGTTATGATTAATGCATCAATGAAGGCAAGGACATCTACCATTAAGATAAAATTTTACACAACTGTACTATATTTATCTTTCTGTCCGTCTATATGTAGCTATCTATCTAGATATATATATATATATATATATATATATATATATATATATATATAATATAGTGTTTTAAGTATCACACAGTGAAAACTCTGTTGACTGATTTTTTTTTCTTGCAGTTTTTACTGAATAGTTTGTCTGCCGTTTTATTCTTTGGTTTATGTGTGTGTGTGTGTGTGTGTGTGTGTATATATATATATATATATATATATATATATGTATGTATGTGTGTATGTGTGTGTGTGTGTGTGTGTGTGTGTGTGTGTATATATATATATATATATGTCTACTGCTTTACATCGAAAGAACACTTTTTCGAAATAAAGCAGCAGACCACACTTCAGCGAAAGTGCACCTTGCCGAAAGTGCACTTTCGCTGAAGTCTAATATAAAAAAAAAAGTAAAACATGCTTTTGCAGGAGGGCAAGCCCCCCTGTAACCCCCCACACCCCCTACTTAAATATACCAACTCTGAAATCGCACTACATTGGGGGAAAAGAGAATATTCTCATACTGCGCTGTAGTGTGACTGCCGAAGTCAATGTTCAAACAAGTGGACTCTGTGAAGCGAGTTCGAAGTAGTGAAACTTTGGCCATATTCAGTAGACCCATAAAAAAAAAAATATATATATATATATATATATATATATATATATATATATATATATATATATATATATACACACACACATATACATATTTGGATGTACTTCGGTAGATTGAATTTACACTTACCTGAACTGCAGATTATCGACACTACAGCACCAAAACTGCAATAAACTGAACCATCACATTACCAAAGGTTTTTTTACAGGGAAAGAAGACACTTGGGCAATATTTAACAAAATAACACACTGAAAAATGTCAAACCCATTCAGGTGGGAGCTAGGCCCCAAACACCCCCAATGGTGGCCTCTCCCCACACCCTCCTAACTATAAATAGCTGTCATCCCAACAAAACTAAGAGAAATATATATAAAGGACAATACATTAGGGCACTTCGAATGACATCAGATTATACCGATATGTTGAAGGAAATAGAGTTTATTACATCCTTATTCACAAACAGGGGATATAACATACAGATGATGGAGAAAATTAATAGTAGTGTGATAGAACAATGGGGAAAAAAGTATATTCCTTTATTAGGAACTAAATGTAGCAACATCACAGTGACCTCTGTAGATTCTAACAGAGGAGTAAACAATACGAGGTACAGTAGATCTTGTATAGTAGAATATGGCCCTTACAGTAACAGCATTAAGGACATCATGACTAAGCACTGGCACACTTTATTAATAAATGACGAAATGATAGAATTGTTGGGAACAAAACCCAGTTTTGTATACAGAATGGGACAGAACTTAAAAAATCTGTTGGAAAAAGGAATTAAACAAAGAGATGTACATGATCCAACATATACCAACAAATGTGGTTTTTGTAACCAATGTAGATATATTACTGACGAAAAAGACATTGTGTTAATGAACTACAACAGAACTAGAATACACCCTAAAAAAGGAAATTGTAACACCAAATTCATTGTATATCTAGCTAAATGTTTGGCGTGTTCTTCATACTACATAGGAAAGACAGAACAACATTTTAGAAAAAGGATATATGCACATTTATACAGTATTAGGAAAAAAGACGAGAAGAATGCTTTGGCCAAACATATTATGATTAAGGGTGAAGAACATGAGTTTAGATTCTGTATATTGGAAACTGTTAAGGCAAATCCCAGGGGTGGTAATATTAAAGGTAAACTAGCGTTCAGGGAATGTTATTGGCAATTTTTGACCGATGCTACTACACCGCCTGGACTGAATGACTTCATTTCAGTGAAACCTATACTGGATATATGACTGTTATTTCGATATGTTTTTACACAATTTTTATACATATTTTTGGTGTTGTCTACTTAAGCTTTCTATGTAACAATTCAACAAAAATTTCTCTCAGAGTTAGTTATATATATATTTAGATAATCTTATATTATTGTGATATTCATCATATTTACTGTAATGCTAGTTTTAGATTTCTATATTTTTAACAGTTTTTAAGGTTCCCTAGTATTTTAGACATATTATATTTTATTTAGTAGGTACACACAGTACCGAAGTACAGGATGGAGATTGTTAGATGTATAGATACCTGTACTTTTGTTATGTTGCGCTATAGCTTTAAAAGCATAATCAAATATTTAAAAGTTTGGCGCCAAAATGAGCTTTTGAATTCAAGTGAATGTATTTAAACTCAAGTGACAGTACTGTTTATTCGTTCTGATGAAGCCCACGATACGTGGGTGAAAGCGCTTAACGTTTGTTTTATCGTTAATAAACTTTTTTTGTTTTTACTGCCAGAAGTCCGCATTTCATTACCATCAGTATTTTCCGTGGTCCATTGGCGATCAGCGTTTGATATACGGCACAGTTGATTTATTCAGTTACCGTCACTGTTTGTTTCAGTTCTAACTATAAATATGCCAACTCTGGCATCGTACTACAATGGGGAACAAGGCAAATTTCCCCATGTTGGCCAAGTGTTTCCATTCTCTCTACAAATTTTTTTTTTTTTTTTTTTTTAATCTTCTGGTTTGGTTTATTGAAAGTTCATTTTTGTCATCTGTAGTTCAGGTAAGTGTAAATTCAGTCTACCGAAGTAAACCCGTGTGTGTGTGTGTGTGTGTGTGTGTGTGTGTGTGTGTGTGTGTGTGTATATATATATATGTATATATATATATATATATATATGTATATATATATATATATATATATATATATATATATAATGTATAGATTGATATAGACTAAGAAAACCACCAAAGTAATGAAAAACTGCACACCACAGGTTTTAATATGGTAAAAAATGAACCAGAATAAAGGTAAAGCACTTTTCATCCAGCTTAATAGCCAGACTTCATCAGACAAGTACCCATTTTAAAAAACAGTTTACTATTAAAATCTCGAAATTTAAAAAAAGCAGGTACTTATGAGCGAAGTGTTTCACCGAAAGTGCACATCACCTAACGGCCCTAATGTCAAAAAACAGCTGTTAATCCCAAAAATGTTGAACACTACATTTTCGGCACTTAACAGTATTCCCACCCTTCCCGTAACTCCCTAACTAGGAAACCTAACATCCCGTTTATGCAGGGGGGCAAGCCCCCCTGCACCCCCACACCCCCTAAATATATATTCCAACTCTGAGATCGCACTACAGTGAGGAAAAGGATGTAGTTCCCTTTCCACACTGTACCGCGATCCCTGTACATAATCGAATGTTATATTTGCGAATGCACAGACCATTTGCAAATATTCCATTCGATTACGTGGCCAGCACACACATGAACTATTTGAACATCTGTAGTTCGAATATTTCATAGGCATACAATGCTACGCCGACTTTATAATAGTAAACCTTAAAAAACACGTCTTCTATAGTAAACACCCCTTCATTAGTTAATTCTAACCAACCAATGACAACACAACAAACCCTGCCTAACCCTTCATTGTGCAAAACATGATTTACCATGTATAAATGTTAAAATATCCTACATAAATACTTTGTTCAACAAAGATTACAATATTCTACATAACATATACAAATACACATCTAATACAAGTTCTAAAATAACATAAAAATCATACATATATTACATCTAAACGATGAATAAATGTATGTTTTTTCATTTTATTTTTTCATCCTACTAGTCGCAATTACCTATATTCCTTATGCAAGCAAACCCTAAAACTAAACCTAACTAGTTAAGCTTCTTCATTTTAAAATACATGTAATTGATGTCACTTCATTTTAAA